>NC_139947.1:39295968-39378468 GCF_963454915.1 Gymnoscopelus microlampas | reverse complement strand
CACACGCGCACACACACACACACACACACACACCAACCTATCAAGCAATCAATCAAAATATCACATTTATTTTTACACACCCGCAAATGCAAAAGCCGCCATGCACACATAGTCACACACTGGGATATCTCTCTCTCTCTCTCTCTCACACACAGACACGCGCACGCACACGCACACACACACACACACACACACACACACACACACACACACACACAGTAAAGCATTCCCCATCAATCCTCATGCCTCTCTGCCTGCCTCAGTCCATGGCGTCCTTATATGGTGCTAAGGGAACCGTCTGGTATCAACTCACACCCCCGCCTGCCTCCGTCTCCCGTGGCGACGGGGAAATTCTTAATGCTGTGCGTGTCTTAACGAGCGGTACCTCCTTAACGAGTTTTAGTGCCAGGCCGTTTAGTAGAAAGGGAATTCTAATGAAAGACCTGGGCTTTATGGAGACATGAAAGATCACCTGACTCATCACTCACATACAGCGCTAGCGCTCACTGTGACCACACACTCCTTTTATCTCAATATCAACGTCAACTACAAAGTACAATCCTCAGTGTTAATTATAATACTATATTATATAATATATATATATATAATATAATATAATATTATATTATAATTAGTTATAAATGGATAAAAACAAACACTGAGGATTTTACTGTGTATTAAGAACAAGATCCCGGATACAAGCGGACGATATTGGGGGTATTTTAAGCATTAATTCGAAAACGATAGTGATAGAGAGAGAGTAGGGGAACAACATTCAGCAAATAACGGTCCAGCCGGCGGGAAATCGCCAAAATGGGTTTTCTCAGGAGGGTAGCTAGCGTCTCCCTTCGGGATAAGGTGAAGAAGCTCTGTCATCCGTGGGGGGGCTCTGAGTAGAGTTGCTGCTCCTTTCTGTAGTTGAGGTGGTTTAGGGAACTAGAAAGCATGCTTCCTAGTCGCCTCTCCAGGGGAGGTTGTCAACGCCACCAAATGGCAGGTTTGATGCTGTTCTGTCCGCGTTACGCACACCAGAACCTGTCCTGTCCTGTTTGTGTCATCGACACCAGCTCATGAATATTTTCCTTCTATCAGTTAAATATTGTCAAGTCTGTCTGTTCTACAGTGTAGTGCAGAATAGTTTGACTATTCACGACAACTATCACTCAGCAGTACACACCACAGCTGATAAGAATCTCAGATCAATCTATATTTTGTACTGTACATTTGTTCAAAAATACTAGCTACTGTACAACTCCGACTGAAAGGCACAACACAACCCTAACCCCAATCATATCCTAAGCTTGAAGCCAGTCTGTCTCTGCATTAGTCTCTCTTAAGCATGTTACTTTTGGTTTAAGTTTGTCCTTGCAGGTCATTTCCCTGCAGGAACAATAAAGCTAAAGTCAAAGCTATCTGTGAACCTCCTTCATGTCTCTGTTATCTGGGGCAGGGGACGCCTCCAGCAACCACACTGTTTACATACACAGACCACGTGGCAGGTTTATTAGTATATAACCCAGATCTTAACCCTGATAAAGATGTTAAATATAGTTTGGTGGAAAAAAATATATGATGACGATATATAACCTGGATGTTATGGAAATGTGACACAGTTGCTAAAGTAGAGTATGAACAAAACTGTGGGAAAAAACATATTTTTGTTCATGTTAGTGCATAGTGTTATGTAGATGTATGTGATATTTTCTAATACTGTTTCGGATAATTTTATTTTGACACACCGGAAACACACATCTTTTTCCCAACCCTTGGCCGAAACGCCTAGTTTTTCTTTCTGTCTTTTCCTACTTTTCTTTCCTTCTCGCCCAACCGAGAGTAGCCTTGGACGCACCAAGACCACCACCCCAGTAGGTGGCCTTTTTTTGGGCATTTTTTTCTATCGTTTTTCCCTCTCCAAGAGCACCTTGGCTACACAAACAAACAAATAAACAAACACGACAGCGCACGCCAGTCCCTAGCTTTTTTACTGCTTCGGATCACCCTAAACAAATGCCGTATCACAAGCGTCTTAAGCGTATCATATCATACATATATCATAATGGTCTATCACTATATGTCACGTCACTTTCAGATTATTTGCCTTCATATATTCAGGAGGAGTCATTAAATCACATTGTAAATCACACGATATCAGGCAGAAACCTTGTATCTCCAGATTTAAACTTTTAATGTAAATTAATTCCCGACATTACTTCATCACACTACAGTATCACACTACAGTGTAGTGGTGTCCTGAAAAGTAACACGATATGCTGTTGTTTGACAGACAGTAATGTTTTGATGTCTGTTGACTTCAACAAAGCAACAGCTGCCAGCTGGTTGTACCATCACTGTCAGGATGCCTCAGTACTGATGTGGCTGGATGGTGGACAGATGTCTACATTAACACACACACACACACACACACACACTCTTCAGGGCAAAGTGATAGCATAGTTGTGGAGTTGGCAGAACAGAGACTGGCTCCAACTGTGGCATCCAGGCCAAGCGCGCGCATGCACGAACACACACACACACACACACACACACACACACACACACACACACACACACACACACACACACACACACACACACACACACACACACACACACACACACACACACACACACACACACACACACACACACACACACTGGGCAGCGCATTGATGGCATACTTTCAGTATGCCAGGAAAAAAGGTATCATGGCATTGAAATGTTGTCTGTGTTTGCACACTTGTGCACGTACAGTATGTGTTCAAACAAGAGTCTGAGAAAGTGAGAGCAAACAAAATCTTTTAAATAAATATATATGGCTGTGTGTGTTTTTAAATGAGCGTGTACTGACATCTGCTTGACAGAGAGAGAGAGAGAGAGAGAGAGAGAGAGAGAGCGAGAGAGTGTGTGTGTGTGTGTGTGTGTGTGTGTGTGTGTGTGTGTGTGTGTGTGTGTGTGTGTGTGTGTGTGTGTGTGTGTGTGTGTGTGTGTGTGTGTGTTTGTACGTATCTACAGTATGTGTGTGTAGCTACATCTGTGCATTTAAGTGATCCTCTTTGTGTGTGTGTGTGTGTGTGTGTGTGTGTGTGTGTGTGTGTGTGTGTGTGTGTGTGTGTGTCTCCCAGCATGTGTGAAGCACAGATGACGGATCACCTTGTTTAAAATGAAGCTGGGCTGAATGAACCGAGCGCTGATTAAACCATAAAGGGCTGCTTGGTAAATTTAATCTCATAAAACACTACAACACGTCACAATTAGGCAAAGGCCAACGCCTCATCTCTTTGTTGCTGTGCTCTCATTTCCCATTGGTGGGGAAGTGAACTGCCAAGCCAATCAGAAGACAAATGATCTCAGACCAGGAAGAGAGAGCCTAATCTTTCTGATCATGACCATGATTCATGAGGCATTTGTGTGCGTGCAGCGTGGCGCTCGCGTCTCCTCCAGCCCCTTATTATCCCTCTCTCTCAATCTCTCTCTCTCTCTCTCTCTCTCTCTCTCTGTCTCTCAGCAGGTAAATTGTAGCATATGTCATTTCATTCTCCATTTGTCAACAGTGAAAATAATCTTGCTGCTGTCATACAGATTTTACTTTATATCAAGAGGGAACTGTTCTGTCCTCCATTTAACCCATTGAGACCTGAAGCCGATTCTACATGTCTCCTAAATCTCAACAGTTTTCTGAAAAACGTATGTTTCTGCATCAGTGGTGTTCAATCTTTTTCATGTCAAGGACCCCCAAAATGATATGTATTTGGCCGCGGACCCCCATCAAAATATTTTGTTCCAGGGACCCCCAGAAACAACGATTTGAGTTAAAAATGTTCGCTTTAAAAATATTTATATTCAAAGATTTGCACACATTTTCACAATTTTTCAAAAATAGCAGATCTACAAGCTCGTAGCGCGGCACCGAGCCCAAAGTGTAAAATAATGCTTTTTAGCTCAAATCTAAAAATGACACAGTTCCAGCCTAGGTCTTAATGGGTTAAAAGAAATGATGAACACTATTATAAAATACACTGTATATACTCATAAAATGCAAACATTAAAAGAGACTTGTGTGACATTTCAAAGGTGAAAGGGTAAATCTTTGTTGATAAAAATGGAAAGACTAAATACAGATTTACCAACTTGAGTGTTTCAAAACCCAGGCATACCACTACCTATCATTCATCCATCCATTTGCCATCCGTCCGTCCATCCATCCATCCATCCATCCATCCGTCCATCCATCCATCCATACCTGTGTGATGAGGTTCTTGAGTTCGGTTCTCTCCATTTCCCATGATGCTTTGGCCTTGGCAAACTGCTGGGTGAGTTCCTGGGAGCCCTGTCTCTCCTGACGTAGCTCCCCACTCAGCTCCTGTAGCGCCACCCTCAGATCAGCCAGGGTACTGCTCACCGCACTGGACTATAGTGGAAGGTAGCAGGGAGCATGTTAATGTATGTGTGTGTGTGTGTGTGTGTGTGTGTGTACTTTGTCCTTTTGACATGGAGTGGGTTCCTGATTGGAGCTTGAAAATGTTTGCTGCCGCATGTCGTTGTAAAAGTTTGTGTGTGTGTGTGTGTGTGTGTGTGTGTGTGTGTGTGTGTGTGTGTGTGTGTGTGTTTTCTGCTATGCTTGCATACACTGGTGCAAGTGTTTATTTACCTTGATAGTTGGGCTGAGTGGCTGCTCCTCTGCAGCGGCCATCTTGTCTGTCTGGTGGGCGGGGCTTGTCAGATTCTCCTCCTCCAATAGCAGGTAGAGGTCTTTCAGGCTGTTCACCTAATGGACCAATCACAGAGCACCATGACCTATCAGTCTCTCCCTCAATCCCTGTTCATTCATTCACTACTTCTTTCATTCATTCATTCATGCATTAACCCATTAAGACTGTGAAAGTATCTGTGTCATTTTTAGATTTCTTTGGATATTCAAAAATAGCAGATCTATAAGCTCATAGCGCGGCTATGAGCTTGTAGATCTGCTATTTTTTAAAGATTTTTTAACTCAAATCTTTGCTTCTGAGGGGTCCCTGGAACAACATATTTTGAGGGCCAAATACCGCACATATAATTTTGGGGGACCTTGACAAAAGTTTGAGCACCACTGATTATAGCAACATAATGTTCAAAAAACTGTTAGGATTTAGAAGACATTTGTAGATTAGCTAATAATAGTTTGCTTTTATTAACTCACGATTGGACAGGGTGTTATTAGACTCTGGTGTGAGGCATGCAGTGCAAGCATAATCAAAAAGGGGCTGAATGAGGGCTCCTGAAAGAGTCCTGAGAGCAATTTTGTTGACAAAAGAGGATATTCTGCCTAAGAATTCTTCCCTTACCTCCAGTACATCCTTCCCATCTGTGTCCAGCTTCCTTCCCAGCCTCCACTGTTTGAGGAAGCAGCGCAGCTTGAGGCTGAGCAGCAGCAGAGTCTGTTTGAGGTGTTGAGACTCCTGGGTCAGCAGACTCCTCTCCTGGCTCCAGAACCTGTGCTGCAGGCGGGCCTGGAGGTCCAGGCTCTGGAGCTGGAAGTCCCGACGGAGCAAGGACTTCTGGTGCTCCTCCTGGAGCTACAGATGCACACACGTTTTTGATAAAATACTTATATACATATGCAGCCCAGATTATAATTATACGGTCAGCTAGCAATACACATTACATAATACTAATGGTTTTTTTTCGTCAGGGATATAATTTGGTTAAAGATATTATTTATTTTGTGAATGAAATGTTATTTTCCTACGGAGTAATTTACGGGTTAATTCATTCGTTCTTCAGTGATGTTTCTACTCCAGGGGAAAAGTGTTTGCTGATGAAGGCAGACCACATGTATTTTTGTGTTTTGAGCGATAACATGCAATGTGTGTGTGTGCAGTAAACGTGTAAACCCACCTGTGTTAGTTTAAGGGAGTGTTCTCTGTGAGTCTGTCTCTCCTTCTCTAACTCCTCCTGGACGCCGCGGGTCACCTCCTCTGCTTGTGACAGCAGGAGGTGCAGTCTGGACTCCATAGCCTAGAGGAGGAGAGACAGCGAGGAGAGGACGACAGGAGAGCAGAGGAGACAGGTAGAGAGGGAAGCAGTGAAGGGATGGAAAGGAAGTAGAGTAAGAAGACGGGAAACAGAGGGACGGAATGAGGAAAAGAGGGGGGTGACAGGAGGATGAAAGAGGGATTGATGACAGGGAAAAGTGGCAGAGATAGATTGAATGGAGTGGAAAATGGGGGGGGGGCAGAGGGACGGAGGGAGGTAAGGAGAGGCAGAACAGCGTGAAACAGAGCAGGAGAGAGCGGGAACGAAAGAGGAGAGAGAGAGAGTTAACACCCTTCAGATCAGAGCTGTGGCATGCTACATCTCTGTCTCTCTCTCTCTCACACACACACACACACACACACACACAAACGTACGCACACACACAGTCCAAAATACACACATACACGTAGTCCAAAACACACACGCACATACATGCACACGCAGACATGCCTGCGCTCACACCTCATCTCATTTCAGGCACGCCTCATTTAGTTGCTGAGTGAGTTAGAAGCATCGATCCAACACTATACCTCTAATGTTCCCTGTCACTGCAAGTCTACAGGCCTCAGATCAGACCTCCATCAATACAACAGACACACAGCACACACACACTGCTACTAAAACCTGATTTATACTTGGTTGCGCATTGAAAATAGAAGATCTACATATAGGAGATCTACTGGTTTTCTATTCTGCCAGATGATTATAACATTTAGCTATTGTACCAGGACTAAGCACTGTAGGCCTAACAGCTAGGAAAACAGCAGTAGTCTGGGTTCCCCAAGAGCAACATCAGTGGGCAACAGTCTCCAGTGGACAATAATATACTGTATACTCTATATTTGAAAGATAACATGTCAAGAAACAGGCCATAAACAAACGCAGCATAAACAGAAACTGCAGAGTAAAGTTGGATAGTAGTTGACCACGTATGCCTGTTTGTCTTCTCCAGTGAATTACTTAAACCAATATTGTTCTTGTACTTTTGTACGTATAGGCAACGTTTTTTAAGATCGCTATTTCCATTCCATTTTTTTTCCATTTTTTTTTTCCAACAAAGGAGACATCGCCTCACTAGTCAACATGTTCACAAGCCGTCAGTTTGTCAATATGCACCCAGATTCTTCCTTTATAGTGCAGCTTTGTTACTGCACACTACATTGTGATTTGTGGGGCTTCATACATACATTGTACATATAGTAGTTTACTATTATTAGCTAACGATTGGACAGGGTGTTATTAGACTCTGGTGTGAGGCATGCAGTGCAAACATGGGCATAATGAGGCACAGTGGTGAGTTTTGCCTCGCCTCCTTGCGTCTGGTGTTTTGGTGACTCGCTCTGCAGATTTGTGAGGAGAAGCGCAGCAGGGTAAACATCATTTTCAAATGAGCAAAGCACTGCAATTTTGGTGCAAAGTTGTTAGTGGGTTGAAATGTAGGCTTATTGTGTAATTGTTGTGCAACTCAAATGCCTTAAGGAATGGACATGGACAAAAAAGGACAAATGGACAAAAAATCTCTGCCTGACAGCCTATGGCTGAGCAACACCTTATAAATGTATAGGCTCAGGGTTAGAGTTTGGAGTGTTGAAGTAAAACAAATTAAATAAAAGCAGTCATGGACGATGAAGAAAATATTGAACATGTAACTTGTGTTTGTAAATAGAAGCACCACCATGTTACATTCTAACCAATGACTATTTCATGTTGAACATGTGCTTCAGAAAATAGGTAGGCGATCCACATCCACACAAATCTACATACCGTAGTCACAGTCACACGCCTAACGAAAAATAAATACTGTAACACTGATTCACTGGCTGTGCTTCACGCTGGTGCACCTATTTCCCCAAAATAGGGCCCTATCCCTACGTCTTGTTTGTCAAAATAAAATGTCAGTGCAGCTGTACCATTTGGATAAAAAGGTACCGCCCTGCCAGCATGAGATACCTTTTTTGGACAGCATCCTATAAACTCGCTATCCTAAGGCCCATTCTGTTCTGTAGTGATGCTAATATGTCAGCACATTGATGGCTGCTCCTGCATGCTCAGATAGTTCACACTGTTGTATTTTGCTGAGCAGCATGCTCTTTTACTTTTACATACACTAATTTAGGTACCACTTTAAAATAACAATCCTTTAATAGATCATTCACAAACTGTTTAAGTTTGTGAATAGCAACCCCCGTAGCAACCCCCTGATGTCAAACCTATACTAATGTTTACAAATAGACTCACTGTCAATCGCTTTTTATCTAAACCCATGTCTTCCCTTAACTGTGATGTTTAAGCCTGCCAGTCAGGGAACATCCCCACTCAGTTTTAACATGAAGCTACAGATGCATGCTGAGTAATTTACAGAGGGACAGTTTTTTGTAGTGAGTGATAGAATTCATTTTACATCGCTCTGAACGAGCATGAAGCTATTTCTCTGCACCTCCCTTTTTCTTCCTCTACACCCCTGTCTCTCTGTCCGCCCCATCACACTCTTTTTCTTCATCTTCTCAACCCTCTTTTCCCTCTCAGATCTTACTATCTTTCCATTTCTCTCCATTTGGTTTCTGCAAGGAGGCGTCAGTGAAACAAGCTCCATTTCAGCTCAGCCCTTTTCTGTATTTCCATGCATACTGTTTATCTCCATCCTATATAGTCCAGAGAAACAGCTTTCACAGCATCACACAGTTATACTGAAAATGCACTTACACAGGCCAGGGAATACATTTATGAAACTGTCATGTATGTCAACTCAGTCAACATGGATGACTGCCTGGCTTGGAGTCAGGACACACACACACACACACACACACACACACACACACACACACACACACACACACACACACACACACACACACACACACACACACACACACACACACACACACACACACACACACACACACACACAATGTATAGTAATATGCACCATGTGCATGCATGCACGCACATGCACACACACATGCATGTACGTACGTACGCACGTGACACACAGACACACACACACACACACACACACACACCCACACACACACGCACACGCACACGCACACACACACACACACACACACAGTACACAGCCAATGTTGCCATGGGAACAGAACCAAGAAAAAGGTCAGACAGACAATGGCCCTCTCTTCCTGTTTGTCCCCAGCTGATGTTGATGTCATTGTGTTTGTGTGTTTAGAGTGGGGTGTTGCTACAGTAACACATCAACCACTCTGGGCTGAGTGTCAGTGTTATTCATGAACGCACTAAAACGTGTTCATTGGAAGCGCTCATATGTTTGTGAACGGTGTACTGAACATATCCGTTTGCCAATAATGAACATATTACGCAACCGTCGTTAACTCCTGTGGGAGTTAACAAGTCGTGCATGTGTGTGTGTGTGTGTGTGTGTGTGTGTGTGTGTGTGTGTGTGTGTGTGTGTGTGTGTGTGTGTGTGCCTATTCTCTCATTTGTGCGTTTTCCATAACAAACCGACTCCAAGCAGGAATATCCTCCACACTGGGTGAATATTAGCACAGCTGACATAGTTGACAGTTTTATAAATTCACTCCCGTCTATCCATGGATTTCTATATGCTGCACCTGACTGTGAAATCTAAGCAGTTTTTCTGCTCTGAAAGATGGAAATAGAGGCATGAAAATGATGAGAGGAATTGACGGTTTGAGGTGAAATTGGACTGGCCTTATACTGACACTGTCAATGCGTGTGTGTGCGTGTGCGTGTGCGTGTGCGTGTGTGTGTGTGTGTGGTGCGTGCACTGTGTGTGTTTGTACAACCCACCAGTGCATCGTCTGTCTCTTTCTCTTCCAGTTCATCTTGCAGCATTTCCTGTCCCAGTTCCTTGTTACTGTCTTCTGATTGGCTGATCTCCTCTGCATGACTTTTCCCCTTGCATTCTGATTGGTCCCTAAAGTCAGGTTGCTGCATGCATGCATGGGCAAGTTAATGAAGAAAAGAAAACCAAAAAAGAAACAAAAGAATGAAAGAAGGAGGAGTGGAAGGGGGGGGGGATTGTGGTACAAAAGAGAGAAAGAGGGAGGGAATGAGGAGTGAGGGAGGAAGGGAAGGAGGGATGGAAAGGAGAGGAGGGGATTGAAAGCAAAACAAAGACAAAGAAACACAACAATAAGAGACCGAAAAAACAATCCAAGATGGCGTCCACCCGTATCTCACACAGCCATAAAACATAAACAAATAAAAGTCAAATGGAAACAAAAAGAAGAATGGATCTCACAACATGAAGAACAAGATGTAGAGGAAGACGAGCTTGGTCAGGGAGGAGAAAGAGAGAGAGAGAGTGCAGAACAGAAAGAAAAGGAGGATGGACGGAAGGAGCGACGGCTGAGGGGGGCGGGGGAGGGGGGGTTAGGACGGATGGAGCGAAAGAGGACAGGAGCAGAGGAGGAAAACATGGAGGTTAAGGAGAAGGAGGAAGGAGGGGAATAGTTAGAATTAAAGAGGTATGTTTGGAGTTAGGGAGGGAGATGAGAGTGGAGGGGTGTGTGGAGGGGTGGTGCGCAGGGAGGTGGAGGTGGAGAGCGGAAACCAACGGTTATGGTGCCCATGCCGTGAGAGGGAGAAGGAGAGGGAGGAGCGAGGGATGGAAAAGGGAAGAGGAAGAGAGGAGGAGAGTGGAAGGGAGGTTGGGACTCAGATTTGGCCTCTAATGGAGCTGAAATCTTATGACTGACTTATGCCTAACTTATAGTCCATTGTACGGCCATGTCACATGCCGGAAATAGCCGCGAATGCGACGTGTTGTGAGCTTGTAGATCGGCTATTTTCCGCGAGCGACACCGTCGTATGACGAAGTCCTGCCCTTAATGGCTGTAGCTTTATCTCTGCAGCACACCACTCAGATAAATAGATAACATTTATTATAGAAACTGAATTGACAATTAAACAACTAATGATTGCACAACAACTAAATTTGACATGACACATTCAACTTGGCAACACAAATGACGTCTCCCTATTTGAGAGCAAATTTACTTTACTTTATTTGTTTGAAAAGTAATTTTCTAAAATAACCAATTTTACAGTATACATTCCAATAAGTTATGAATTATGTAGACATCTATGAAGGTAGACAACATGGGTGTGGGAATGGAGGCCTATCGCGGAATGTTGGGAGAGTAGTTACCATAGCAGTTACAAAGGACCAGTAGTGCCCTTTTAAAGTGGAATGTTGGAACTAGCTGCTTTTATTGTATTGTTATTAGGGCTGCAACTATTGATTATTATCTTAGCGATTATTTGTGTTCTATATATACATACAGTATATATATATATATATATATATATATATATATATATACATACAGTATATATCCTATATTAAAATTGGCTTAAGGACCAGCCAGTTGGCTGGGGACTACGGCCATGTCACTCTGACTCAGACATAACCATAAACAAACCCATATATAGGCATATATGGAGATCCGGTTGTCCAGACTGAGCCACAGACCCGACCACTATGCACATGTATGGTCATGTGCATAATCTGCATATATGGGACCGACTGAGTTCAAACTCGGCTCACGCGGTTGTCCAGAACCGCTGATAAGTCCATATATGGTCATATATGGATATTCATACATAATCTACATATATCCATGTATGGGCATATACTAATGACATCAGGGATCTCCATATATGGGCATAAAAGGGACACAGGTAAACAGACAGATACGGAGATCTCCATATATGGGCACAAAAGGGACACAGCCAGACGGGTACAACGGGTACTCTGACTAAGCCCCTGACACTATGACTCGTTGTGAGCTTGTAGATAGGCAATTTTCTTTTTTTAATTATATAATTCTTTCTTTTTTACGTTTCGGCTATAATGACATGCCCAAAATTGCTTAAGCCATTACTTGGATTAAATATGGCACCCCTAGTTGTGATGACTTTTCAATCTCTCCTTCTGTTGTCAGACATGGCTGCATGTTTATCCCCAAACATTCCTCGCCAGACCACTATGGTTGATGGGCCAATCACAAACATGTGTTTGTCAACGTATGCTGTATGCATCTTAAAGTTTAAGCACATGTAAGCTTTACTTCACCATCCAAATATTGAAGGACATAAGTTATGATGATGCTCCATGAACTCTTAATGAACTATGTCATGCAACAGAGAGGCTCCATTTGAGGCCTGTGGTGCTACATCATCTACATAATAGGTTAAGATGCTTTTATAGTGTGCATGCAGAGGGTGAAGGTAGCAGTCTGTGAATGGATTTACACGGATTACCAGCTCAAATCTGATAGAGTTCACCTATGAAATCACAACTCATTACCCAATAACCCATTAGTAGGTTTTGATGTACAGTATGTTGCTAGCACTAGCTGAGCCAATGAGGCACTTACTTAACCACATGAACCCTAGCATCGATATTGGTGAAGAGATTTGGTGTAGAGGGAAGAGCAGGCCTAGGATAGATTGTTGGGGTATATAAGTATATACAATTTTAGTGATTTCTTCTGTTCTCACATCATCTCATCCCAATTCATCTAATGCCGTCTCATGGGTTTATTTTCATGAAGTCAGTACAGATGGAGGGCAGTGCATTTAGGTCAATCATATTTGAGGCTGTGGTGTAAATCCATTCTGTTCTATAAGGAGGAACCATAGCAGTGTATTTGGGGATGGAGCAGGGTACGTTGGTAAGCCAATCCATGGGTTAAATAGAGGATAAACTGAAAATAGAGACGACGGAAACAATAGAAAAACAATCTGCCACAAAAGGTAGAAGATTGAAAAAAATATAAAAATACCACATTTCAAAGATGTCAAAAGAAAGAAAATGACATCAAAAGAAAGAGAGAAGTAAAGATAGCTAGAGAGAGAGAGAGAGAGAGAGAGAGAGAGAGAGAGAGAGAGAGAGAGAGAGAGAGAGAGCATGGAGGTGAATGTTTGTCTTCTCCTGTACCTTCTCTGCAGCCGTGCCTGTTCTATCTTGGTTATTCAGCACAGGACAAGGGAGGGAGGCAGATGGCATATCCAGACACGAGTCACCAGATTCAGACAGCAGCGGCTGGGGAGAGGCCCCCTCCACTTGGGGATCTCTCCCACCACCAGGGGAGCAGCCCAGGCTTTCTACCCGCTCGACGAAGGTTTGGAGTTGGGTGTGGAGTGCCTGAAGTCTCCCTGTCAGGGCTCCAACCAGAGGTCTGTCTGCCAACTCTGACAGCTCAGAGATCTGTTAAGAGAAGCATAGTTGTGTGCAAACAGAATGTTATGTACAGTATTGAAGCAGAACAGCGTCAACAAGCATTCCAGTCCAAAATGGATGACATGATGCTTTATGGTTCATGGGAGCTCAGGGAGAAAATCATAATTTCTTCATTTCATTCTGAGCCTTTGTAACTATGAGGAAATACATATTTCATGAATGTTGCATTGTATCATTATTTTAAGTAAAATTATAATAGAATTTAATAGACAGTGTGCAATCTTTTTTACACACGCGACAAACATGGGCAACATAATGTCCTTCCTCACCACAACAAGCAATAAGAAGATTCATATAGTGTATAACATGGTACGTGTTGTCACTGACATATGTTTCAGTTTATTTTGTCAGACAACTGCAAGGCCATAAAAAGTGTACTATTGCAACATTTTAACAACCCAGAGGATTTACTGTTACACTTGGCAAGCCAATTAGTGATTTCATTACCCTCCATCAAATCTCTTTTCATAGTCATGCAGTCATGCACTACTCTGAATTGACACAATATAAGTAGTGACCACAGACCTAGCAGCAAATTAACTACAGTTAAAATGTGTCAAAATAACAGGATTTACATCCCTAAATAAAATGTAAAGTAACATGTAGGCCCGTAATAAGGCCTTCATCAGACAATAACTAAAGTGCACAAACTATACCGTATATCTATTGGAGTAATTAGAGGCAGCGGAACCTAATCATAGAGGCTTCCCTCTTGGTTCTAAGCACCCTGGGAAATGGAGTCAAAATCTTTTGGTGACAGAGCCAGTCTTTGCATCATCTTTAGATCCCTAAATACCCATACATCTAAATGAATTGACTGATTGAATACTTTATTAACTCATTTGTTAACAGTAGATGTACTGTAGTTAGAAGGATAACACAAAAAGCCCCGGGGCTTGTTTCCATTGAGGTCAATTGTACTCAATTCATCATACAAATAAATAGCTATAAACATAATTAAAAATGTACTTACGAATACCACAGCAATCAGCAGAAAATTAGCAAATACTGAAAAGATGAGTTACATAGCTACCTGGTTGTGAGGCTGAGGTTTCTCCAGGTCACATGAACCTGCATCCTCGTCGTTGCTGCAGACTTTATGGTAGATGGATGGAGATGAGGTCAGACAATTGGAGTCTGGGGACGTGATGAGTTGTATTGCCGTGGAAACCAGGCGAGCCTGGTCCCTCATGGCCAGTAAGGCGTCACGGTCCTTCAGACCCAGGCACACAGGAAGTGACGTCACAGAGTCAGAGTTGTCTCCTTCTTCCTGTTTCCTCTTTTTCTCTCGGATCTCCAGGGAGTCATTCTCGCCCCCTACAGGGCCCTCGCGGTGTGGCGGGCTGGGGATAGAAATGATTAATAGATTTATTTGAGGGGAAAGAGAGGATAGGGATGATAGGACATGAACTAGAGTGGAATTTCACGACTTCTCAAGTAGGTCTGCGTCCGTGGCCTCTAATGGCGTATACGGTAGTTGGCTGAGCAATCAGCACTCTCTGAAATATGAATAATATTTAAAGACATCTACAAGTGTTGTGTTTTTACAACCTTTGTGGTATATCGTACAACTCTGTTGGGCACTATAGTTTGGTAAATCATATTTGAGACCGCAGAATGAATCCATATATTATAAGGGCAAAATCCTGACAGAATGATGTGACTGGGTGTAGCCAGAAAAGATTAGACCTGTCCTACCTGGTTGGGAGGCACTCGGCCGAGTCTCCCGCCTCAGCATCGGTCTCCAAGGCCAATCGCAGGGCAGGAGCAGAGGATGAGGATGATGAAGGAGTGTGGTAGGAGGCCAGATCACATCGCTGCAGGTTGGAGAGCAGCACGCGGTTCTCGTACTGAAGCTTCTTCACCTTGCCGCTCAGCTCTCCGATCTGGAGCCTTGCCACTCTAAGCTCCTCCTCCTGGGGCGGGGCCTCCGTGCTGATAAGCACCGCCCCGTCCTGTAGGCTGGCGATGGAATGCACTGGGCTGTCGTTGAGCATTTCATCCGCCAGAGACATCAGCGAATTGGACGAAAGGTTGTTGGCAGAGGTCAGCGCTGGGGGAGGGAGGTCCGACTTGCAGCGGTTGATCTCGTTCATGAGCAGTTTGTTCTGCTCCTCCATCTCCATCAGAGACCGCCGCAGAAGGTCCGCCTCCTCCTCCACGAACTGCAGGTGTCTCTGGAGCTCCATCACGTTCTCCGATGAAGCCCCGCCTCCGAGGACTATGGCCCCGCCCTCTCCTTGGCCAAGCCCTGCCCCAAAGCCATCGCTGAGGTCCTGAGGGCCGTCTAGAAATAGAAAAACAAGGTAGGGTCAAGGAAAGTCATTATACTAACAGGAGCAGAAAAACAAGGTTGTTTTTTCTGTTTTTGATGGAAAATATTGTTACATGATTATATTCAAGGTATATTACAGTTACACTACACTAAACACAGTTTCATGACCTCAAAACAAACTCAGATAGTCATAGAAAAAAGAGTGTACCTTGAGGTCCCTTCATGTCATCCATCTCTGCTCGGAGCCCCCTGTTCTCCACCTCCAGCTCCACGATGCGTCGACTCAGCAGGTTGGCCTCCTCCTCCACCAGCTTCAGATGGGACCTCACCTCCGCCTCCCGTGTGTGTGGGGAGTCTGCCACCTGGAAGGGGTGGAGGAGACACACACCCACAACCTCATTATCAGCAGCGGCAACAGAACCATGAACCTCGTGGGTATAGATGAGTTCACCGTTTTATCTTCTCATTACATAATAAGTGAATCAATCAATCAGGCAGTGTTTTTCCTCAGATTTGTTTTAATCAATGGTCACTCTACCAATTAGTTCAACAAACCACACAACCGATCAATTGTTCAATCAATAAAACCCCCAACCAATGACACGTCCATCCGACCAATCAACTAAGCATCCAGCCTCTCAATAAATCAATATTGCATCCAACCATCCATTTAACCGTATATCCGACCATTCATTTATCTGCACATCCAAACATCCATTTATCTGAACATCCAACCATTCATTTTAACTGAACATTCATCCAAACTTTAATTTAACTTAACATCCAACCCTTCATTTAACTTAACATCCATTCAACCATGCATTTAAATTAACATCCAGTCATCCATCCATCCAAACCAGCCAACCAATGGGTGCCCCTCCTCCCACCTCCTCCACGGTGAGCGAAGCGTCCACGTCGCCGTACAGAGACCTGTACTTGGCCAGTTCCTCCTTCATGGCATCGCTGTCCTTCACCAGCTTGGTCAGCTTCTTACACATCAGAGCAGACTCCTCCTTGGCAAAGTACAGCTGACACTTCAGGTCTGAACTGTCCTCCTGCTGAGAGGGAGAAAAGAGAAGAGAACATGAAAGGCATTAGAGAGAGGTAGAGAGAGGCACACAGCATAAGAAATGGTGGAGGAAGACAGGGGGGGGGGGTAGGTTAGCTAAGACAGTGGCAAGCTAGCTTTTTAGCTTGAGATCTAAATGTGTTGTGTTTTGTTTTTATCTTTTGAAATAATAAAAAAATCACACCCTGTGTGAAGGTAGCGGCGCCTTTGATACATTTTGTCATCGATATGTGTTTATAATGTGTTTATAGCCATGTGTCACGTGAAGCTTGACCAATCACTTTGTTGACGCACCTGACCAATCAGAGCGTTGACGGGTCTGACCAATCAGAGCGTTGACGGGTCTGACCAATCAGAGCGTTAACGGGCCTGACCAATCAGAGCGTTGACGGGTCTGACCAATCAGAGCGTTGACGGGTCTGACCAATCAGAGCGTTAACGGGTCTGACCAATCAGAGCGTTGACGGGTCTGACCTATCAGAGCGTTGACGGTGAACACGGACAAAGTCAGGTATAGAGCAGGATCCGCTCTATACCTTTAGGTATAGAGCGGCTAGCGCCGCTAAAAATCACACCCAGTGTGAAGTGGGCGGTGTGTGGTCATCACAAAATGACTCACTTAAAAAAAAAATGAACTGTTTTTTCCATACTGCTATTCATAGGGCTGCACATGTGTCATGTGTTTCGCTAGCCAATCACAGTCCTGAATTTGCAAAGTCAGCCAATCACATTACAGCTAGTGGTGATGACACTAGCTGTAATGTGATTGGCTGACTTTGCAAAAGTATAGATTTGCATTGACTGTGGAAGGGTTAGGGTTGTAGACTGCGTTGTAGACTATTGGCCAATCACGGTGCAGGATTGGTCAGTGTCCAAACCTCACTTATAGGGGGCGGTTACACCGCCCCAAAAACATTTAGGAAACAAAAAAGTGATATTCTGCAGCCTAGAAATGGGTCCAGAACCACTATTTGTCAAACACTGAGCTAACGTCACATATATTCACTTAAGGTGTACTCCATGTAGACAGTGACACATGGAGGGTGAGAAATGGGGCAAATAAAGCGCACGCACACACACACACACACACACACACACACACACACACACACACACACACACACACACACACACACACACACACACACACACACACACACACACACACACACACACACACACACACACACACACACAGATGTATGGAAAGATGTATGTAAAGTATAGGTGACATCTCAGCTCTGAGCTGTCCTGCTCTGCTAAGGAGAGATGTAAACACACACAGACACATGCAAAGTTGAACTGGCTCTCTTTGGGTTGGGGGGGGGGGGGGGTATTATAGGTAGTGTATAGACTGATAGATAGTGGCAGAAACACACACGCACACAGGCAAGCATGCAAGCAGCGACAGTAGAAGTGTCAGTTCAGGTCTAAGCCAACCTTCAGTATGTACATGACAGTTTGAGTCAACCATGTAAGTTGTAAAAAAGGGCAAAATGCCTTCTTTATAGCCCTCTTCCCCCTTCCCTCCTCCAAGTTGTGACTTCAAACATTTATTGATACTTAATGTATTGCACTTTTTTTTTACTGGATTCGAACACTGGATTGGACCGATAATAATAATAATTATCAGTCCAACTTGTGGCTTCAAGCTAAAGCAGCACATGATGAGGTCATGGTCACGTTGTGTTCTTTTGAGGTTTCTTATAAAATCAAACTCAACCACCAGAGAAGATCATAGGAACAAACATCCAACCCAGTCAGCTGTTAGTGGCTTTTACAGACGTCATGGGGGATGACACAGACACATAATTAGCGGAAGTTCATAGGGTGAAAAATTATTCTTAGTCTAATGGAAATAATAAATCATGAGCAGTGGTGGACTATATACTCAAGTAAATACATATGTTAAAAAGAGTAAAAAATACTTTTTAAAGTATTCAAAAGTACAAATTACAAAGTACATTTGGTTGTCTCCGCCAGGCCGAAGGCGTGGCCGAGACTACATGTATTCGCCCCTGTCCATCTGTGTGTCCTGTGTGTGTGTGTGTGTGTGTGTGTGTGTGTGTGTGTGTGTGTGTGTGTGTGTGTGTGTGTGTGTGTGTGTGTGTGTGTGTGTGTGTGTGTGTGTGTGTGTGTGTGTGTGCGTGCGTGCGTGCGTGCGTGCGTGCGTGCGTGCGTGCGTGCGTGCGTGCGTGCGTGCGTGTGTGTGTGTGTCTGTCCGTCCATCCGACCATCTGTGGACAGCTGGTCCATCTGTGGACCGTTGGACAGATTGACTTGAAACTGTGCAGTGTGCACACACACTCCCTGGAGGCCAGCACAGAACCAGTGGCCCAAATCTTTTACATTGGCCTGTTATAGCGCCACCAACACACCGATTTTTACAAAACAATTACCCCTACAGATTTTGTCCAAGCATCACGCAAATCGGTACACAGTATCTCTATATTCATGTGATCAAGACAGATCTGTCAGATATTTAATATTCCATCCTGATTGGGTAAGATTGGGTAAGATTGGCTTCCAACATTGGCCTATTATAGCGCCACCAGCAGGCAGATAGAAAGGTAAGGAGAGAAAGAGAGAGAGAAAGAGAGAGAGAGAGAGAGAAAGAAGAGGAATGAAAGTCATGTCAAGTAAAAAAAAAAGAAGAAAAAACTAAAACAAACTAATACTCTAAAACAAAAAAAGTCAAAATAAATGTATATAGTTATTGTCCACCACCTCTCTCCATTGCCCTGTGTTCAATCAATCTTGGTCTTCCAACTTCAGCACCCCCCCCCCTTTCTTGCTCTTTACAATATCACAATATCAATTTCTCAAGTCTCCCTCTCTCTCTCTCTCTCTCTGTTAGATCGATGTCGGTCGCTCCAGGTGTAGTGCCTGTAGACTGGAGTGCTGACTCAGTAGTTTTGGAGCGGTCTTTATTGATTCATTTCACTAGTAGTGGACGTTACTGTGCATCTGTGTGTGTGTGTGTGTGTGTGTGTGTGTGCGTGTGCGCGTGTGCGTGTGAGTGTGTGTGTGTGTGTGTGTGTGTGTGTGTGTGTGTGTGTGTGTGTGTGTGTGTGTGTGTGTTACCTGTGTGCATGTCTTCTTGTCTGGTTTGTTGTTAGGTCGAGCTCCCCTCTTCTTCTGAGAGCTCTGAAACACAGAAAACAAATACACAAATGTCATTAGTAAGATAGACAGACTGTTGTTAAAAGGAACAGAGTGCGGGAGTGATACTGTATGCTGCAAAGGTCCGCCGGGCCTGGGAATCACAGGGATTACTGTCTACTAGTATGAGAGCACACACACACACACACACACACACACACACACACACACACACACACACACACACACACACACACACACACACACACACACACACACACACACACACACACACACACACACACACACACACACACACACACACAATTCGTCCTTTCTGAACTGCCATTGCCATGGCAATGTTTATGATCTCTATGGATATGTTTATTTCCATGGTGACACTGATATAGGGCGGGGAATTACTGCTGGCTGGCCTAATGTAAACATCGAGATAGAGAAAGAGGGGGGAGAGAGAATGAGGGAGAGGAAGAGACTAAGAGGTGTAAAGGAAGAGAAGAGAGGGACGAAACAGAGTGGAGGAGAGGTAATACATCAAAGAGAGAGAGAGAGAGAGAGAGAGAGAGAGAGAGAGAGAGAGAGAGAGAGAAGAGGGAGATACTGTAAGCTCTGATCGGACTATAAAAGTGTTATTAATGACTCTAAAATTCACCCAAAGACACCCCACACAAACGCACATGCACAGTTGTACACGTACGCACGCACATACATACGCGCGCGCACACACACACACACACACACACACACACACACACACACACACACACACACACACACACACACACACACACACACACACACACACACACACACACACACAGTCTTGGGGACAGACGTGTTGCTGCAGTGTAAGTAACTAAGCTCATCTGGCTCTGTCCGTTTCCATGGAAACTGGCTACTCTCTCTGCCATGAACCCCGACAACAAAAGAGAAGGAGAGAGGATGGCGGGACAGAGGAGTGCAAGAAATATGGGAGGATGGAGGGATGAACAGATGGAGGTGAAGGAGATAATCTGAGTGGCATTATTGAGTGGCTGAAAGGCAGACATATTAAACTTGTTTTGATGGATAGATTACCTAAAGAAACAACACATGCACTGTAGAAAACAGAGGGATGAGAGGTAGACAGATGGAAAGAAATGACTGTTGTATTTATTTAATTTAATTAATTAGTTAATTATCTCCACCATGCAGGCCGAGGGCGTTTGATGTCACTGCATCAGGCAATTAAGTATTATTGAGGTATTCGTTCTAGTTGCTCATCTTATCTGCTGTAAGCGTTATAGATTCTGCAAAATAATGTGATTATTGAACACATTACATCGAAATTGAAATGAAAAACAAAACAATCTTAATATATAAATAAATAAATACAGATCTCACTCTCTTTCCCATATACTCCTTCTCTCACCCTCCCTTCCTCTCATCCTTTCTCTCACTACTTGTCTGTCTTTCTCCAACTGGTCCCCTCCGTCCCTCCTTCCTTTGGCCATACACCCCTACCCATTTTAGGACCCGCTGATGTGAGCTCAAAGCCGTGTGTTAATGGTACTAAACTCCACTCAGTAGATCAATAGAGCCTCCTCATAGTGGAACCATTGATTCTGGCAGGAGTTGAACTATTGGATCAGTCTCTCCATCATTGACCCATTTGGCTGCATGTGGAGGACGAATGGATCACATTTTTTCCACACTCTGTCCATCCTTCTCCTCTACCCCCCCCCCCCCCCTATATTTCTCAGATTGATTAAATTCAAATACATTTTAGTCGTGTTAGAAGTTTTTGGACAGACAGCCTGAGAGGCTTTTACTGGCAACGTGGTCGCAGCTAAAAACATATTTTATCAAAACACTACACAGAAATGGTTGGCATATTAAGTGTCTTATGATAAATAACCAATACGTGTAGATTGATTCCCTCTCACTCACTCACTCTCTCTCTCTCTCTCTCACTTCTCATGTTTCTCTCATCCTGTCTTCTCCTCTCAGCTGTCTCTCTGCTGGCCCCTGTTCCAGCCTCTCTCTCTCTCTCTCTCTCTCTCTCTCCCCCTCTCTCTCTCTCTCTCTCTCTCTCTCTCTCTCCCCCTCTCTCTCTCTTACAGTACTGTAATGGATCTCCCTCGCCCACACAGCGCTCAGAGGGCAATAACAGGCTGATGTAACACTCCTGTGTACACTCTGTCCACCCCTCTCTCTGTCTCTCTGTCCACTCTACAATAATGCACTGTTACTATGCAATACATTTCACTTGTCCCCCTCTTTCTCATTCTATTTCACTGTCTCGCTCTCTCTTTCACCATGAAAAGACCTTCCCCTCCTCTGTCTCTGATTCTGTCTCTTTTTCTTTCACACGCAAATAAAGCTTATGTTTTGTTCTTTCACGACAGTGTCCCGATCTTCTCTCTCGTTATACAATAACTCTTTCTCTGGTTGTCACTATTTGACACTTCGCTGTCTCTCTCGCTATTTCTCTGTCTCTCTCCTACTCTTGCTTTCGCTGTCTCTCTCTCACTCTCTATCTCTGTCTCTCTCTCTCTCCAACGCCCTATCTCTCGATCTGCTAACAATGCACCAGTCATCTAAGGTCATTCATTGCACTATCTGTGTCCTTTTCTCTGTCGACTCTCTCTCTCTTTCTCTCTCTCTCCAGTTTATTCTCCAAATACTATCTAAGAGCTGTAAATTTTCCTCTCTCCTCCATTCTCTTTCTGTCTGTTCCTCTCCTCCTCCCTCTCTCTCCACTTAACTTCTCTCCTTCACAGCAAATACAAAAATCAAATCTATTATTCTTTACATTTTCATGTGTTTACTTCATCTATTCTGTATCAGTCTCTTTTTAGTAGTAAAGTCCCGACTCAAGAGCCCTGACACAAAACACTACACAAACTCATACATGCACAATGCGGTGGTCAGTTCACACACAAGTTCACACACACACACACACACACACACACACACACACACACACACACACACACACACACACACACACACACACTCACAGAGTTATGCTTAATTGTGTGCAAGTGTCGCAAACTAAAAATATCAGATCTACAAGCTCAACACGCATCACGCGTCGCAGCGTCACTTTCCTGTGCTGTGGATAGACACAGACATGCATCCTCTGTGTATTTATGACAGTGTGGTGGAGGTGGTGGTACTAAATCTATGCTGTAGTGTTATGGATGCTCAGCCTTTACTGTGATGTTTAAGGGACCGGAACCATTGCTTTAAAGTTTTACTCTCTCTTTTACAGACATGCACAGACACACACTGTAGATGTGGCGGAGACACAAACATGTACGCACACACACACACA
Source organism: Gymnoscopelus microlampas (assembly GCF_963454915.1). Taxonomy (NCBI): domain Eukaryota; kingdom Metazoa; phylum Chordata; class Actinopteri; order Myctophiformes; family Myctophidae; genus Gymnoscopelus; species Gymnoscopelus microlampas. The sequence continues at coordinate 39,355,424 of NC_139947.1, read as the reverse complement.
CACACACACACACGCACACGCACACGCACACGCACACGCACACGCACACGCACACGCACACGCACACACACCTCCTCATTTCCCCGTTCTCATGTTTCCAGCCCTCATTACTGGGGATAGAGGTAGTGTGACAGTTAAAGAAAAACATCAAGATCAATAAGAGCCCCCCCCCCCACACGTTCTGCAGGGGGTAGAATGGGTAAATAATAACAAGCTGAAAGACATGGATGGAAGACACATAAATGCAGGACATATAGACCAATTATTTGTTTACCAACATTGAGACTGGACGCACAGGTGATTGTTTCATGCAATCAATTCCCAACATATTGTTTTGGAGTGCGCTGGTTTCAGTTCATTCAACCTCCTCTTGTGTCCTATAGCGAGACCTGACAAAATGGGTTTCATTTGGTGCCGGCCTGCTCGCGCATACTGGTTCTTATCAGTGTAACGTCGTCTATTAAGGGGTCTATTATTCCACTTGACTGGATGAGTGGACAGATAGGACACAGGGAGAGAGGGGTTGGAAAGAGAGAGAGAGACAAAAAGAGAAGGAAAGGGGAGACAGACAGAGTGAGAAAGTAGAGGAGACAGAGGAAGAGAATTGTAGAAAGACAGACAGAGGGAGAGACAGTCAGAGAACAAGTTGAAACCACACAGTGACATGAAGAGAGAGAGAGAGAGAGATAGAGAGAGAGAGAGGGAGAGAAAGATGTTGTCATTCCTGGGTCACGGATGAGAAGACAAACCAGCATCAACTCTCTAGGTCTTCCATCTGACCCTATCTGAGATGCAACCAGCCATGAAACTCACCAGCACCGCATCACACACTGTACAGTACATTCACGCACACGCACACGCACACGCACACACACACACACACACACACACACACACACACACACACACACACACACACACACTACAGCACAGCACGTTCACTTATACAGGCACACACAGATAATCGCTCTCTCAATCTCACACACAGGTTAAAACACACTCAGTATGTACTCAGGAGCAAGATTGCTTTCAGTGTGTGTGTGTGTGTGTGTGTGTGTGTGTGTGTGTGTGTGTGTGTGTGTGTGTGTGTGTGGGATCAATGAAATTAAATGTGCTCTCAGTTCACTGTGTACCTCACCCCACCAGTCATTACAGGGGGAAGTGCACATGGATGAGTATGAAATGGACTAAAACAAACGGCCTCTGGCTTCTTTCCATTACTCTTCTGCACTGCTAGCCAGGTATATCACGTGGTTAACTGTACACAGCCAACCGCTTTTAACCACATGAACCCTATCGTCCCTGGGCATGTCATAATGGGCGAACATTAGGGGGTTAGGGGTTCAAATCCACCGCGGTGCATCCAGCTTTGTCGAGCGCCTATACGAGGGTAGCCGGACGGGGAGGGTGATATTTGTCACTATAAACATACTCCTATGGGCTGGAGTGTTGGGCGGGAGGAGTAGGATGAAGGCTCTACAACGTCCTTCCGGTGGGGAGAGAATGTGAGAGTTAGTTAGCTAAATGGTCAAGTGTCTGACCGTCAGTGTTATGTCTGTAACTGAAGCTACTACTAATACTACTACTACTAGTAATAATACTACTATTACTACTACTACTTCTGCTGCTGCTACTTCTCCTGCTGCCTGGGAAAACAACACACTCATAAAATCAGCAGAGAAACAGGGCTTGGTTTCCCATAAAATCCCCAATTCTGCTCATTAGTGGTGACAGAATAAAACTGAATGCACTCTGTTCCTCTCCGGAAAGGCTGCCTGGCTCATATTTATTTGCAAAGCACTTTCTTGAATCCGTATTAAACCCCATTCCATTTCCAACTCGCTTGAAATGGCAGCAATTACATTTTTTCACGTGAGTGCAAAGCGTTACCTTATCGGTGCCATCATGACAGTGCGTCATCACAATGGTTACATAAGAGACAATCTATCAACAAAATGATTCATGAAAACAATGTTGGTGTAAGAAATTCGCTGGAAAGTGAAAGTGTGTGTGTGTCAGTTAAGGTTGGGTCGAGAGGTAGTAGGAAGTAGTGGGAGAGCGAGCATGTTTGTGTTTACTGTGACGAGAGAGCAGAGTGTGTGTGAGACAGCGAGGCTGCCTGTAACCGAGGCCAAACTGCTTCCTAAGAGCAATGTTGACATAACTAAGAGAAAGGTGAAAAATGTATTTGCATGGAGTGCCCAACTATGAAGCAAGTTAAAGTAGCGTAACTCCTTTCAGTACATTGTGGAGGGACTAGGAAGAGAGAGAGAGAGAGAGTGAGAGAGCTCAGAAAGAGAGAGAGCTGGTCTGGCAGCCTGCAGATGGACATTATTATTTCAGTTTGTGCCAAATAAACATTTCAGCTTCCCCAAATATCCCCTATAGTATCCTATGCTAACATAGACACCTCTCTATTCATCACATGACGGTACTTAGATAGACAGATAGACATTTATTGATCCCATGGGGGGAATTCAGTCGCCAGCGGCAGCAGTTAGGAATTATATTAAGGTACAGATTCAGAATAAAGAGAAGTACTGTTACAGCAGAGATACAGCAGAGAAACGTACCCATGAAGGAGGGCATGTGGGAACAACTCTACCACTGCCTTGGGGACTACGGATTGGAAATTAGCTTAAGCTAAATCTGGCATATTCACACTTAATCATGTCTCGTCTCGTGTACTATGCAATTACATACCGGTAAACCATGTTTTAGTGTTCATTAATGTGCATTGTTGTCCAAATAAACAAGGAAAGTAAAAAGCCCATGCTGGCAATTTAGGTACCAGTGTTCCAGTGGAAACACAGCTTTATGTAGGACATTTCTAGTGACACAGCAATATTGTATTAGTGACTTTTATTAATAACACATTCTGTGAGGTTATACCTTGACCCCCTGGTAGGGCCAGAACAGTACAGAACAGAACAGAACAGAACTCATTCAGTGACATAGAACAGTCACAGGACAGGGTGAGGTTGAGGTGCCAAACAGAACAGGAGAGAACAGAGTAGACAGAGAGAGATGGATGAGAGGAGTGGGGTGGACTCGCCACCATAAACCCTCTATGTATTCAGCCCATTAATAGATGCACAGACAGAGGCACCATAATCTCTCTGTCACACATACGCACACACACACACACACACACACACACACACACACACACACACACACACACACACACACACACACACACACACACACGTGCACACGCACACGCATCATACACACAACCACTCTCGCAATTTCATTGTCTCCGTTGGTGGCACGATGAGAGAGGATGGAGAAAATGAGACAAAGGAGAATGGGAGAAAGGTTGTCACCAAAAAGAGAAGATGAGAAGTGAAGAGAAGGGGGGAAGATAGAAATAGAAGCAGGAGTAAAGACAAAAAATATTTAAAGTAGGGATGTTCAATATTGACTTTTTTACTCATTCCCAATACCGATATTAACCGATACCGATATATACTGGCTTTTTCCACCAAAAGTCAACTAATTGTCAGGTAACAACATCACATATCTAATAAAATAAAACAGCTATAATATATCAATATAATATCTAATACATCTAATATAATACAGTGATGTTGTTAGGTTTTCAATAAAGTGAGGACTCACTGGTGGTCATTTGAATGAGTCCCACTAATCTTAGATTAGATGTTGGCCTATTTGACAGTGCAGAAGCATAATTGCCTTGATGCCTAGAACATTAACGAGCGTCAACAAGCGTCAGCTGGACACAGACACACACACCTGCCCTCAGCAGTGCTCTAATTTGAAAGTGACTGAATGTTGTCTCATTTCTCTCCAAAGGCCTGGAATAAGGATTACTGTGATTATGGTAAACTCACATTTCATATCACACACACCATACAGTAAGAACTCCTGTAACTTATTTTTAAAAATGTAGAAAAAAAAAAGAATTACAGGACGATAATATCGGGAGGCCGGTAATATGGGACATCCCTAATTTAAAGAATAGGAGAAGCCCAGAGAGAGGAAAAAGAAAGAAAGATGTAAAAAGAGTGGGGGGGGGGGGGGAGGGGGCTACGGATGGAAGGATAGAGCTGCCAGGAGGAGGGGTGATGGAGAGAGACAGTGTGAGGAGGAGAAAAGAGGAGAAGAGGAGAGAGATGGAAGATAAACAACCTAATGTCTGGAACCTCTCTGATAGATAAGGTCATGACCTCAACACGGAGAGAGAGAGAGAGACAGAGAGAGAGAGAGAGAGAAAGAGAGAGAGAGAGAGAGAAGGAAAGAGAGAGTGATGGAGGAAGAGAGATTGCCCACAAATAGAATATCAAGTAGATGATATTGACTCATGACAAAATGATTAATTTTGGTAATGTCATAGCTACACGATGTTTCCTGTCCAATGTTATATATATATATATACAGTATATATATATATATATATATATATACTCGGAACACCCCTTATGGGTCCATTTGGTTACATTTGTACACTTTCAGAGTTAAATGAACACAAAGGATTTACTATGTACTGTATCTGTATGTTGCTGCTGTAACAGCTGAACGTCCTCTTCTATACGATGTTTGAAAGCTTGTCAAACAATGTCAAACGCCCTCCTGCCACCCTGTATGCCATCTGCACAGAGTGAATGCTCAATTAGCATTGTATCAGCATAGTGATGTAGAGAGAATGGTTATGAGACCAGTAATCTGTAGAACAATGTTTCCCAAACAGGGAAAACTTTGGGTTGCGGACATATTTTTATGGTAAATATCCCTTTTTTTTCTACCAAAAGAAGTTCCTATTTTGAATAAATTAAAAACGAAATGAAACATTTTTCTAAAGAATTTAACAAAATAAAATACAGAAATCAAAGAAATTCCATGAAATGGATGTTTTTTTTAAGAAGTAGTGAAAATATCAGATCTACAAGCTCTCAATGCCTTGCATTATGGTGGGAACACACACACACACACACACACACACACACACACACACACACACACACACACACACACACACACACACACACACACACACACACACACACTTTTGTCTCTGTCATTGTCTCTGGTCTCTAAAGGTAGCTCTCCACTCACCTCCCTCTGCCCTCTCTCCTGCAGTGTATTTCCTTCTTTTTTTATGCTCTACCGGTTTCATAACCTCCCCCCTCCCACTATGTCTGCTCCAGTAGTTGATATTGACATATCAATTGTCTATATACTACAGAGACAATAGCACCCAGCTGCCTCTGTTTGCTTGGGTCCTAAAATATTATACACAAGCACGCACCCAGGAGAGGTTTGGATTCTACAGGATGGCAGGAGGGCTGAGTGGAAGAAATCAGATCCACACAACAGAGGAGAGGAGAGAAGGATTGGAATAGTGAGAGAGGGAGTTAGGGAGGAGAGAGAGAGAGAGCCAGACAGACAGACAGAGAAGGAGGTGGGGAGCTAGGGAGGAAAGATAGAAGGAGGTAAGGAGTTAGGAACGAGATATAGGAGGTAAGGGGTTAGGGAGGTAGGGAGTTTGGGGAGAGGGAGAGAAGGAGGTAAGGAGTTATGGAGGAGAGGGAGGGAGCGAAGGGATTTGTAGCTGTTCTTTGTTACTAAAACCACTACGCCGTCCCAGAGACTTCAAATTGGAATAGAAGTGTGTGCGTGCGTGCATGTGTGCGTGCGTGCGCTTGTGCGTGCATGCATGTGTGTGTCAGTATGTTAGTAGGTGACCTTGGGGAATGGACACCAGTATGGTGTACTGTCTGCTTATTACTGATCTGAATAATTCATGTGTGTACTTGTGGAATGCATGTGTAAGCTGGTGTGTGTTTGTGTGTGTGTGTGTGTGTGTGTGTGTGTGTGTGTGTGTGTGTGTGTGTGTGTGTGTGTGTGTGTGTGTGTGTGTGTGTGTGTGTGTGTGTGTGTGTGTGTGTATTAAAAGTTGAATAAAGCTGCAACAACAGGCTGAGAAAAGGCTATGTGTGTTTTCGTTTTATTAGCTTGGAGCAACAATAGGAGGTGTGCGCCTGTGTGTGTGTGTGTGTGTGTGTGTGTGTGTGTGTGTGTGTGTGTGTGTGTGTGTGTGTGTGTGTGTGTGTGTGTGTGTGTTTTCTAAAGTGCCTGTCAGCTCATCAGCAGACCTCCCCCTTCTCTCTCCCCCTTCCTTCCTCCACACATGCCTCCTTCTACTTTCCTCAGGGTCCTACTGCCGCTGTGTTCACCCCTCAACCGCAGAATCCTGAATGTCCATCTACCTGTGTAAATCCGTGGTTCTCGACCTGTGGGCCGAGAACCACTGATGCTCCGTGAGGTTATTGGGGTATTGGGCACTAAGAAACACTAAGATTTTAATTATAAAATAATTATAACACAATCCATTGATTGATTATTTAAAACAAACAATGCGGCCCATTCATCTGACCACCTAGCATGGCCGTGTTAAGTGGTCAGATGGGTGGGCCGCAAATGCTTTTGAGATTTTCAAGTGGGCCCAGATCCAGATAAGGTTGAGAACCACTGATGTAAATGGACTAGCCAGGGATGCTGCAGTGTACAGTGTACAGTTTGAATTGATTCCCTGTAATATAATACTTCACCAATGTAATACAATTCAGTAATCAATAGATTCCCCAAAAAACATCTAAAGGAATATATTGTGCTTCAAAGATTGGTTTATAAATATATTGGTTGATATATCAGTACTGCCAATTCTTTGTCAATACGATGCAGCCCTAGGTGTCACTGCATCTCATTCTGAGGCAAAATCCTTTGTTTTCTGATTCAAATCATAATCACAGTCACTGCTGTCCAAGTTAACTTAAGAATTATATTAAGTGATCATCTGAATATTGAAAAATGATAATATGAATGATATTGAGAGTTGCGGCTGCTTGATATTGAAAAGTAACAATTAGAATAATATTGAAAAGTGACAATTAGAATGCTATTGGGAAGTGATAATTTGAATTATATTGAGCAGTGAAAATCTGAGGGATATTGGGAAGTGATCATTAGAATGATTAAGTGACAAGATGAACCCAGCAAGGTGGAACAACAGCTAGTGTGGACTATGGTGTAGTAGGGTGTGTGTGTGTGTGTGTGTGTGTGTGTGTGTGTGTGTGTGTGTGTGTGTGTGTGTGTGTGTGTGTACAGTATATGGGGGGGGGGGGTTATATTTGATTTGATTTATTGAAGTGCTTGCAACCAACATACATTACAAAGAAGGTTAAAAAGTCAATTGAGGATAAAAATCACAGTAAAGTCAGACTTATTTCACTAAAGTTAAACAATAATTTACATTATAAAAGTATGAGTGTGTGTGTGTGTGTGTGTGGGGGGGGGTGGAATCTCAAAAGAACATCATATAAACGTGGATATAAGTATGGATAAGAGAAGGGGGAGATTGGAACTGATGAAAAGAGACGATTGATGGACAGAGAGACAAAGAGGACAGGAGAGAGAGGTAGACAATCGAGGGGTGTAAATATTTCATGTCTTAATCTCTGATACGTCCATGAGCCCATTGACATAGACATCCTTTATCTGTGCACGCGCGCACGCACGCACGCACGCACGCACGCACGCACACACACACACACACACACACACACACACACACACACACACACACACACACACACACACACACACACACACACACACACACACACACACACACACACACACACACACACACACACACACACACACACACACACACACTACTGGCAAGCAACAGACCAGAATAGGTTACCGCGGCAACGGCTTCAGCAGCCTGTCGCCAAGGCACCCTGTTGGCAGCTTGTGGCCAACATAAATAGATGAAAGGAGCGAGAGGCGAGCGAGAGCGAGAGAGAGAGAGAGAGAGAGAGAGAGAGAGAGAGAGAGAGAGAGTATACAGTAGGTAGGGTGAGAGGGAGGGAGTGAAGGACAGAGTAGTGGAGGAATAGAATGATGGAAGTAGGAAAGAAGGGATGGAGAGATGAGGGAGGTGGTCGGGGAGAGAGGAAGTAAAGGAGGAGCATAGAATGAAGGAGGCAGGAAAGGATAAAAATGCAAAGCAGGACAGAGAGAAAGAAGAGAGTAAAATGGGGGATGGAAAAAGGGTAGAATATCAGGGAGGAATGGATAAAGGATGAAGGGAGAGATGGATGATGGGAGGAAGGAAGTGAAATATGAGAGGACAAGAGGGGTCACTTCCCATGCTCTACATGTATATGCTCATGACTATTAATGTCACATACACACCTGTCATGACATATCGTTGCTGTCGGGCAGAAACCTTGTAGCTCCATATATTTTTGATAAATACCCTTTATACTTCGACACGTGACAGTGTCATGCAAAAATACAGAAAATAGCCAATGTGAGCTTTCTGTATGTTTGAAAATGTTTGGACGTTTTCACCTACTATGACATGGCCCAAAAAATGTATGGCAGGTTGAAAGTGGGTCTGTCTGTGGGTTTTATAAATATTTAACCAATGAAAAGTACTAACAAGACCGTGTTACTAAATAACAACTACTAACTAACTAACTAACTACAACTACTAACTAATGTTTGTTTCCTGGGATTGTATGCATTTATGTATTTTTGTGCAACTATTGAGGAAAGTGCCCCCTGTTAAACTTGACTAGTAAAACTACAACAAATTGTGTGCATTATACTATCTTCTGATTATTATTATGTCAAGTGAATACACCTGACCTGTTCTTGTACTCCCACTTCCTGATTTATCCTGATGAAGTTCTGATGTAGTATGTTATATTATAGCAAAAAATGTGTGCAAGTATAGCGATCAATAATCTCATTCGAGTGAAGCGAGAACACACCATAAAAGTGTGCAGACTCTATTATCTTTTTATAGAGGGGACAAGAAACATGAGATGATCTCACCTCTTTATGATCAAACACTAATCATCACTCATAACTAACATGTATAAGTCTCTCTACTCTCCCTTTATATCTTCTTTATCTTTCACTGTTGTCTTTCTATTGTTATAGTCTTCTACTCTCTGTCTCCTTCTCTCGCTCCTCTCACTAGGTTACCCTAGCTCTGCCCCCTCCCCTCCTCTCTCTCTCGTGTTCCAGTAATGAAATGATTTCCATGCTTCCAGGTGAGTCTTATCTACAGAAACACCACCAGTACAACAGTAAACAGCAGAGCATTCCTCTCTGGGTGACGCTTCAGGATCATTTGGAGGGAAATGAACAACTGATGAGGTGCAACTGGATGAGCCTCTGAAATGAAAGAATTATAAAAGAACCTTTAGATTAGAGTAATGGCTCATACCGTACAAATCATTTGAACATTTCCCCTGTAAATTAGGACTCCAAAATCAATCTGAAATGCAGAAGTTTCATTGTTGAAAACACTAACATGTTTTTATAGTGGTATATAGTATTATAATATAGTATACTCACTCACTATGCTGTAGTATTATAGTATAATACAGTATATTATACATTAGTTATCGTGCCCGTTTAAAAAGTGACGTGTATCCCTTTAAGGTATTCCCCTGCCTCTCCATCTCTCCCTCATCCCTCCATCCATCCGCCCTTTCTGCCCCTCCCTTCATCTCTGTGTTTTTTCTCAATGCGGACACCTGAGTAGCTCACAACTGTTACCATGGAGTCACAGAGAGAGGCCATATGTTAATGAGTACACACACACACACACACACACACACACACACACACACACACACACACACACACACACACTTTGCTCTTCCAGTAAATAAGCAGGCTCCCTCCATCTGTTCTGTGTGTGTGTGTGTGTGTGTGTGTGTGTGTGTGTGTGTGTGTGTGTGTGTGTGTGTGTGTGTGTGTGTGTGTGTGTGTGTGTGTGTGTGTGTACACACGCGTGCGTGCCTGTGTGTGTGTGTCTGTGTGTGTGAGTGAGAGAGAGAGGGAGTCAGACTGGGTATCTCAGCTTCAACCAGCATGTTGTTTCTTACACTATAAACACAGAGCATCACCTTTAATAACACTACACAGCAACCTTCCTCACTGTCTCTGTAGGTGTTCCTCTCCTGTCTGTCTGTCTGTCTGTCTGTCTGTCTGTATTCGTGTTCCTCTCAAATAGCCTGTCTGACTGTATGTCTGTCTGTCTGTGTTCGTGTTCCTCTCACATAGCCTGTCTGTCTGTCTGTCTGTCTGTCTGTATTCGTGTTCCTTTCAATTCAGTCAGGAACACTCACGTCAAAGAAGATTTAACCATTTATTGCAACAAATGGAATACAGTTAAGCTTGGCGTTAAAGGCTCTGCTCTTGGAGATATTCCCTGAATTTTGTCAAAGCAGCATGCTAAGCAAAATCAGGGAATGTTAAAGGAGACACACCATGAATTTCACTTTTTTTTTTATTTTTTTGGTATTTTTTTGGCTCCCCAGTGTCTCTTGTACCCCAAAAAATATTTTTTTTTAACATTCAGTCATTCATTCTCATTTCAGAGATTTTCAGAATGGGCGTGTCTAAACAGGCCATCTCAGAATGGCAAGTTTGCTTACCTCACCAAACTTTCTGCCCATGTATTTTGACAGACAGAATTGCTCAGTACCGCAGTACAGCACCCCTCTGCCCAACAGGACGTTTTGGTATTGCAGCTGAAAGTGCTTTATAAGCCTGAGAGAATTGACTTGGGATGAGTATATCTGAGTGTCGATTTAGGCTCAAACCTTTTGAAAATGGTTTGAGGGACATACACCATATGATATTAAATATCAAATATTTTTTTTAAATTCATGGTGTGTCTCCTTTAAGCAAAATCCCCATAGGGATACAATATCAAACAATAAGCAGTACCTTGACATATTAGTGTGAATTAGCGCATATAATATCACAAGTATTTGAGCCTATGCCAGACTCTGATCAAAAGGTGGAGGCTGGGGTGGAGGAGGCAGATAAGCAGCAGTGAAGCAGGCAGCAAGACAAGCAGAGACCTAGTGAATGCAAAGCTGTATTTATCCTTGTTAAGGCGTGAGCTCTGATTGGAGTATGAATGTGTGACGTAATGACCAGCAGAGCCGTGAATGGGGAATAGGAGACTAGGCTGATGTTCACATCAGCTGACTGACAGCCGATTACAGCTGAGGCGTGCAAGATTTCTGTGTCCTGCATGAACTAACGCTATAGCCTGTCTGTCTGTCTGTCTGTCTGTCTATAAATATTTATGTTTATGATGCATTAGTACATCTAGAACTTTCTAGTTATGATAACATTTTAAACAATTACATTTTGCTATGAGACAGTACATGACAGTACATGACAATAATGTTTCACACTTCCATTATACTTGATGGTGGTACTAAAATATCACAGAGATGAATTTAAGAGAGAACACTGCAGTCTGCAATGCATCAACATACAAAGAGATACTGACATGTATACAACACACACACACACACACACACACACACACACACACACACACACACACACACACACACACACACACACACACACACACACACACACACACACACACACACACACACACACACACACACACACACAACCTCCATATGGACAACGTCTCCTCTAAAAAACGAGGTTCAGAGCTCTAATTAGTACACACCAGTAACCTTGTCACACACACTCTACTTCAAACTGACACGCAAACACCCCCCACACACACCCGCTCACCACAGGTCAACACTGACAGCTAGCAGCCTCCGCCAGTGGCAAAGTATGGGTGTGAGGTGGAGTATGACAGCTTGACTGGTCTTTCTAGTAATTGGCGATGTGAACTGCATCTTTAAAGTGTGTGTGTGTGTGTGTGTGTGTGTGTGTGTGTGTGTGTGTGTGTGTGTGTGTGTGTGTGTGTGTGTGTGTGTGTGTGTGTGTGTGTGTGTGTGTGTGCGCGTGTGTGCGTGCGTGCGTGCGTGCGTGCGTGCGTGCGTGCGTGCGTGTATTTTGAATGGCTATGTGTGGATGTAGGTGTGTATGTGCATGTGTGTGCACATGCGGCCATAGCTGAGTGGTTAGTGAGCCCGCCTAGGAGCCAGAGGCCCTGGTTGCCCCAGGTACGATTCCAGGCCAGGCCAGCAAATGTGTCGATGAAATGAAATATGTCCCTGAGCAAGACTCTTAACCCCTAATTGCTCACAGGCCCTCATTGGAAACAAGACCGCAAGGACATTCATGAACGGACCTGTTAAAGGAATTATCCTTATCCTTACATGTAGCGGACTTTCTAAAGGTGTAACACAGTAGAGCATAGTGTAGCCCTCTGTACACTGTAAAATCCTCAGTGAACATTTATCTTTGTAACTCAGAGAGACTACAATTGAAACTAAATGGATAAAGAGAAAAATACCTGGGTACTTCAAATGGGACTACCCAAATAATGTGATAATGAAACGTCAGTCACCCCTGCAATTTAATAAAACGTGCAGACCCAGTCGAGTGCTCCAGTATATTATTTGGGTAGTCTCTCTTGAAGAGCCCAGGTATTTTCTCTCTTTATTCAATTTGACCCACTGTTGAGCACCGAGCCCTTCTAACCACAACTGGCTGAAGCGCGTTGGACTTCTCTTTGTAACCTTAATGGATCCTTGCGGGTTCCATTTGGTTCCATTCGTAATCTCTCAGAATTGAATGAACACTGAGGATTTGACCGTGTGTAGCCCTTGTTGAGGTCACATTAATGGCCCTGTTAGACGTGTGTTTGATGGTAACGTCCTGTTTGATGTCATTGGCAGGAGAAGAGAGAGAGTCTGTGATAGAAACTTAATGGACAAGGCTGTGACCCTTTGATGTGTGACACTACTAACAGGCCCACGGATCAAGTACAGAACGCGCGCACACACACACACACACACACACACACACACACACACACACACACACACACACACACACACACACACACACACACACACACACACACACACACACACACACACACACACACACACACACACACACACACTTATTATGTTAGGGCTGTCAAATAGAATATATATGTATCGCATGAATTGCTCTTCCCTTGTTATTGTGCCTGAAATGAGGCATATGACACAGCTGTCATATCACCTAAAACATATCCTCCCTAATTTGACAGGCATGCCATTTACCATGTTTGTCTACAGACAATTCTTTTTTTTCCCCCACAGTTTCGTTTTTTTCAGGATTCAGAAGTATATACAAATACAACAATATGCAAAATTAAGTATGCCAGTATCAAAAGTAAAAAAAAACAAGATAATTGTACAATCCTACTCCAGCAAAGAGGACACCATTATAAACCGCATACCCTGAATCAAGTTTTTAAAACAAAAACAAACAAAGACGAACAAGCCGACAAATACGCAGATAGGAGAAAAAAAAAATCAGTGTTGTAGCCTACCGTCTACAAACAATTCTATCAGCCCATGTCTCTTCCCGTATTTTTCTTTGATTCAATCCGATCATTCCTCCAATCCCTCCTTCTGGTCCCTGTCACAATCCTGTAATCCTGACAGGAAATCAAACAGGATATGACACCGAGACCTCTGTCTCCATGGAGACAGGGATGTCCTGACCTTGTCTTGTTAGTCCCGTAATGACACACTTACTGCGGAAAAACAGCACATTTGCTTTCCTTTTCATCCTTATTTATTTTTCTGTCTTCTTCTCTCTCTTTCCGTCTTTTAAGTCTTTTTGTCCTTTGCAGTGGTTTACACCATTGGTTCTCAAAGTGGGGTCCGGGGACCCCCAGGGGTCCTTGGGGGATACCAGGGGGTCCCCAGCGAAATGTGTTGATATAGCTTCACAATCATTTGAACCACTTTAACCATATTTTATACTTTGGCTATCGAGCTTGTAGATCTGAATTTTTTGAAAAATCGTGAACGTTTTTGCAAATCTTTGAATATATATTTTTAAAACGAACATTTGTAACTCAAACCTTTGCTTCTGGGGGATCCCTGGAACAACATATTTTGAGATGGGGGTCTGCGGCCAAATACATATCATTTCGGGGGTCCTTGACATGAAAACGTTTGAGAACCACTGGTTTACACATAGTGGGAAGAAGGGAGAGAGATGGAGCCGTGCGACATGGCGGAGGGCTTTTGAAGCCACTCGGCCATGTCTGTTTGAGTAAACTACGACTGAGGCACGAGTGTCGAAAACGGACTATTGGTTAATGAACAAATATACAGTCTAAACAAACATAAATCACAGCACGATGTTTAATAGGACACCGGTGCAGCCAATTAGACTGTATCTACTCCATTCGCTCATCATCATTACCAGTTAAGCGAGACGAGGAAGGACGAGGGGAGACAGGACCTTGGCACGGAGCCAGAAATATTAGAGGTACAATAACAACAGAGCAAAGTAACAAAAGATAATAGTTACTGTCATCATTTTTATGCACCATTTTGTGTCCCTGCAAAAACAACTGCTTACTGGGATAACAAATTACTCATAGACCCTTTACACTCTCTTTTTTGGCTCTTACAATTCTCTCATTCACGTACAAATTTAATAACAAACTCACTGCATGAACACAAATCGACTGTATGAACTCAAACAGCAGCTTCTTTAATTTTTATTGCTGATCCATGATCCATTTATTTCCCCGGCCCTTCATTATGTTCCTCTACAGTAACTACAGAGATAGTTCAAAGTAAACTGTGGGTGATATGATGCAACATGACAGTGAAGAACAGAGGGGACATTGAAGGAACGGTGGAGACATCAGGCCACATGAAGGATCCAATTTGACCCAATTATGGGCTGGTTTGACCCAATTACAGAGACTCACATGACTTGTAAACAGATGTTAAAGCATGGAGGCAGTCTCTCTCTCTCTCTCACACTCACACACACACACACACACACACACACACACAATGTATATAATGCACATAAAAATATATTTATATCTCTCTGTTCCCATCATCATGACTAGATGGGAAAGGGTGACCAAGCCTTTGCAGTTGTAGCGCTCTCTCACTGGAAAACAGTTATAAAAAAACGCAGAGTCAGTGTATTATTTTAAGAAGCTGTTAAAAACTCACTTGTTCCATAAGCACTTTGTTTTGTGATGTATTTTGCAGCCTTGTGACTCATTTTTTTCAAAAGGTGATTTATAAATAAAGTGTATTACCTAGCTTAACTCTCTCTCTCTCACATGCACATACTCTGTCTACACAGTACACAAAAGGCAGCAGTTCTATGGCATGTTTAATGTGTTCTTAACTGCTCTCTCTCTTTCTATCTTTTTTGCAAACACAGTTTTCATTTCATTGTTGTCATATTTTAAGCACTTTTTGCACCACAGGAAAATATCTCTGTCTTTGTCATCCTGTCATTTCCTTGCTCTCTTGCCATATCCCCCACCCCCCACCCAGTGCATGCTGGGAGATGAAATTAGTACATTATCCTGCGGTCAAGTGGACAGGTGTTCTTTTCATTCAAGAGGATATTAAGGATGAGCTGCAATGGGCTTCCTTGGAGACACTTCACAGTAATGCCTGATTTATACGCTGAGCGTTGTTGTAGATTGGTTATTTCCGGTGCACAACATACAACATACAAAAGTATGTTGTGTGCACTCAAGTCTATTCCCTTCAAATGAACACACACGAACAAGCGACATCCACACACAGGTATGAACAGTATGTCTACTTCTCACATTTTAGTATTTGCAGACATCCAATCTAGCCAATCTCTCTCTCTCTCTCTCTCTCCCCCTCGCTTTCTCTAAATTAGTTTGGCAGCTTCTGCCCCCGCAGGGCAGAGAAAAGGACTCTTGAGAGGCCCTTAAACAAACACACACACACACACACACACACACACACACACACACACACACACACACACACACACACACACACACACACACACACACACACACACACACACACACACACACACACAGACAGACAGACAGACAGACAGACAGACAGACAGACAGACAGACAGACAGAGAAGCCGGTGTTGCACACTGAAAATAGCAGATGTACAAACTCATACGTATATCAGACATAACTCCAACCTCAACCTCTAAATCTAACCTTTAAATGCCTAATCCTAATCCTTATCCTAACCTGGATCTTTTCCTAACTCTAAAATCTTTATTAAGCATAAAAACTACCATTTCTCTTTTGAAGACCAGGACAATTGTGTGTCTATTTTTCATATTATACTATTTGTGGAGACATTTAGTCAAATTTTACAACAATGATCCTCTTTTCTCAAAAGCCCGCAATCACTATGGCTAGAAAAAGGCAGACATCCAATCTAGCCACCCCCCCATCTCTCTCTCCCTCTCTCCCTAGTTTTCTCTAAATGAGTTTGGAGAAGCCTCTGCCCCCGCAGGGCAGAGAAACGGCTTATACACTCACTCACTCACGCGCACGCACACGCACACACACACACACACACACACACACACACACACACACACACACACACACACACACACACACACACACACACGCAGGTTCAAGTTGACTGGTTTGATCTAATCAGTGCCGGGAGTAGTGGATAGCTATTTACTGACATTAGACAGGGTCAACTCAAAACTGCTTTACAAACTGTCTGTACACTCAGCTTACTTTTTTATCATATTATCACAATACAGAGTTCAGAATCAACACACTCCTACAGTAGCTACACCATATTATCACAATATCAGCCATGATACCATAATATTGAAATTGTAATTTTGTTGTGATCTATTGCGCAAAGGTTCATTTGATATTACATTACTATTCTTATTTTAGTATAATTGTTTATTCATCAAAAACATTTATAAAAATACATTTTAAAAGTATATCACTAGATCTCCCATTAAAAGACTATAGACGTCAACATTTGGCACAATTGACTGTGAATATTTTCAAATTACCACAAGCCCCCAAGCAATGGTTGGTAAATTGGTCTTGTCTGCCAGACAGCAAACCCTTTCACAGGCAACCAGCCATCCACAGGGAGAATGGCAGGTGAATTATGGGTTGTTGTTACAGCTACTGTAGCCAATATTGATGCAATGCTGTTGAAGCAAAGAATGGAAAAAACACTACTTGAGCACTGTGACATGTTTTAGTCAGATATCTGGGCTAGGGTTCTTTTTAAAATAAAACACACTTCTTGATCATTCGATTAAATGGAAAAATGATATAGATTGAATAATCGCTAAGAAAATAATCGATAGTTACAGCCCAAGTTAGAGGAAGCATCTCAAATCTTAGGGCAGTCAACTCCACTAAGAACTGTTTTGTCCTTTGCTGAGACAGCTGAAGGGGAGGAACAGGAGAGAGGTATCTGGCAGGATCTGATCCTAGGCCAGTGTAGATGTGGTTGCAGATATGGAGGGCTTTACCCACTCTGCCATCTCTGGGCACTGCATCCAACACTATAAATTACAACCTTGGCAGTGCAATGTAGCTGGAGAATCCAAGCTTGTGCTGCCTTTAGCACTGTGTGACCCACCTACAGTGTAGGCATAAGTAATCAATCTGGATACGATAATTAGGCTTTGATTCACTGGGAGTATCCAGCACACTTGTGGATCCAATGTGTGGATCCAAGTACTTGGAGAGATATTTTTATTAGCAGCTTCCAACTGATTTCAATTATATGTGAACAGCCAAATGCCTCATTATAGTTAATTTCAGATGCACTCCATCATCCATCTGGGAAAGTAAAACCACTACAGGGGATTATGTGTTTGATATATCTCAGTCTTTAAAGGTATTATTTTAAGATAAGATAAGATGCAGCGGTGCAGTACGTGCTGGAATGCAGCAAGGAAACGGGTGCCTTTACAATCAATATATTTTTCTTTGTGTACATACATACATAGGTGCCATAGTGGGAGAATGGTGTAGCAGTGTCTCTGGACACAGAAGTACAGCCTATCACACTGTAAGCTGTAGTGTGGATTAGAGCGGGAGAGAGAGGAAGGTACGAAGAGGGTGGGGATGCTGCAGCATTTGGAAGTGGAAAATACTGTCCATACGCAAATGTATGAAGTAATACACAAGCACACGTGCATGCGTGCACACAAAAGCATAGGCGCACACAAACCACTCATATTGTACGAAACATCCTTCGTTCTCTGTGACTCTTCAAACATAAACAAGGTTCTGGAGAACAAAGGGTTTCTACCGTTGCGCCTCAGCCTTAAACGGCCAGTCCGGTGCGTCACAGGAGTAGGGATAATATAGTAGCAGAAGAGAGGAACGATGGAGCAACACGGACAATTTAGGCCTTTTTATTTGGTGCGGTGCAAGTAAACAAAAATAGACTGACGTTTCGGTCTTACGACCTTCCTCAGAGTTCATGACTCTGAGGAAGGTCGTAAGACCGAAACGTCAGTCTATTTTTGTTTACTTGCACCGCACCAAATAAAAAGGCCTAAATTGTCCGTGTTGCTCCATCGTTCCTCTCTTCTGCTACCATAAACAAGGTTCTTTCACTCTCTCTCTCTCTCCCTCCCTCTGTGACAGACAGAGAGAGTGTGAGAGAATGTTTCTCGTCTGCACCCAAGCACGCACACACCGTCTCCTTTGTGACAACACATCGCACATAAATATGTCTCCCTGTCAGGCACACGCATATCTCAAACAGGCATACTTTAAACAGAGGTTTCCCTTTGTCAGACGTACACATACATACATACATACATTAAACACACCTCACACAGAAACCTCTCTCCTCCTTCCGTAACCACTTCAACCGTAGTAGAGTTGACTGGGGTCCCCCAGGGGTCTACACTTGGTTCCCTCCTTTTTCCCCCTCAACAACCAAATCTTTTCACCACAAATAGCAGATCTGTTGTGATGCCTTGTGAGCTTTCAGCTTTGTACACACGCACGCACGCACACTCGCACACACACACACACACACACACACACACACACACACACACACACACACACACACACACACACACACACACAGACACACACACACACGTCACACCTCCTTCCCCTGACAAGGCCAGCAGCACGGACCCATCATCCCGCTGGGGACAGAGAAAGTGCTTAGCTAGCTGCACTGGTCCCACCCCATGTAAAGGTTAATGGTCCATTCACTGGCTGCATGCACCATCTAACCAGTAACGATCTGGCCTCGCACACAAGAGTTTCAAAAGTAGAATCTCACCATTGTCTGCCATAATAAATAAACTTGACCCTGAACTCTGGAAGTGTAATCTAATACGTGTTACCTGTATGATCTATATGACTCATTACTCTAAAGCCATTACTGCAGAGGAGGTATATCCTCATCATGTGTCGTTATTATATACTGAATTCAATGCTACAGTGTGAATCCCCATATCTATGACGTGTTTTATATCAATGTTTTGTTTAGGTTTTATGTTATATAAGTTAGTACTGCTGCTACCCTAAACAGGGCTCCATCGTAAAAACATATCTTGTATCTTAATGGGATTTCACCTGATAAATACATTTGAATTAAAAAAATCTATGTACTGCACATTACAGTAACTACAACTAAAGTGGTCTATTTGGTTCCATTCGTACACTCTCAAGAGTCACTGTATGTGTGGTCCTTGAAATTGCAATTGTATAGCAGACGTTAAGTCCACACCAGCTCTGACAGTGTGATAAACCGGTTCCGGAAAAGGTTACAAATGTAATGGAACCGGTTCCGGTTCCTCAATGTTGGATCCGGTTCCACCGGTTCCTGATCCCAACCCTGATAGCAATTAAGTATTAGCAATTACAACAACAACACCCATGGGGCTTGTCTCTCAGCAGTGCCTTGCTGCATCACCATGTGGTCTGATCTATCATTTCATCGTAAAGAGCATCCTGGCTTTTATACAGTGGTTAGAAATGCAGTACCGACTGAGAGGTTTCCTTCAAAGTAAGGTACATAACGATTATAAAACATTGCAAACGCCAAACGAAAGGTCACTAATTAGTTCCCTGGAAACCACAAGGGTTGACATGGCAACCACTAGAGTGCTGTTCTCTACATGGGAAGTAACAGCACAGTTGGAAAATGTCACTGACCAATCATATTACTTGACAGAAACTGTCCATTGAGCACAGCTGGAGTGTTAGAGTGTACAGTTACATCATGAATTAGCATTTATAACAACAAAGGCACAGTAAAGAATTCCACCCGCAGGGTGTCTGGATTCTAATGGTTAACAGCATAAATGTATTCAAAGTAGTGTATATATACCATATCTTCCCTGTCTGGCAGCTGTCGCTGTCGCAGTGTCGCTATGCCGACAGCACTATCCTTCCTTCCTTCCTTCCACTTAACCCCTAACTGCTCCCCACAAGCACTCAAGATAACCATCTGAGCAGCCTTCAGCTGAGTGAAACTGTAAACTGAACTGTAAACTAATTAGAGTTAGCGTAGCAACAGCAATTGGTTTATGTCAATGGTCTGCATGGTTTTGACTTGGCCGCCTCAGTAGGTACGGTATATTGTGCATTATTGTCAATTAAGTATTGAATTATATTCTGTTCATGTATTTTACAAATAGATACAGTTATAGGCTCTATAGGCCGTTCGTTCCTTCGTTCCTTCCTTCCTTCCCTCCCTCCATTCTTGCAGGTCAGGTCACAGCAGTGACAGCCCTCCAGGCTAAATAGGACGACACAGTCCTCCTCAGGCAATCAACCAATCAGTCCCCATCCAACCCACTGTCACACTATCATGTGTCAGTCAGTGTGTGCACAGCAAAACACCCAACGTTCATTTCACTCCGAGGGTGTGAAAATGGACCCAAATGAACCCATTTACAATTACAGAGTTAAATGAGCACCTGGGATTTTGCTGTGTGACTGTAATCTCTGTTCAGCCGAGCCTGAGGTTCACACAGCTTCATTGGGCTGTACTATCTATCTAGCGCGTGTGTGTGTGTGTGTGTGTGTGTGTGTGTGTGTGTGTGTGTGTGTGTGTGTGTGTGTGTGTGTGTGTGTGTGTGTGTGTGTGTGTGTGTGTGTGTGTGTGTGTGTGTGTGTGTGTGTGCGTGCGTGCGTGCGTGCGTGCGTGCGTGCGTGCGTGCGTGCGTGCGTGCGTGCGTGCGTGCGTGCGTGCGTGCGTGCGTGCGTGCGTGCGTGTGCGTGCGTGCGTGTTTCTCTCTCTTTATTACATAACATGGTCATCCTAATCTGATTTCACTACGATACAAGAGAGTCGTATAGTTAGATCATTATCTGGTTAGGCTGAGAAAAGGAGTGAGAGAAACAGAGAGCGAAGGGAGAGAAGCAGGAGAAAGAACAGAAGACACAGAGAGACAGATATATAGACGGACGGACAGACGGACAGATAGATACAGTAGATATACTGTATAATGGGCAAAGAGATTATCAACTCATTGGAGGATAGAGAGAGGGGGAGAGAGATGAAATAGAGATGAAAGAGCGATGGAGAGGTGAAACATCCCTCCTTCCGTGGTCCCTTGTTCATCATTACATAACCTTTAACATGTAATATCCAGTTAGATTAGATTGGATTAGATCCCTCTGACAGACTGACAAAGTAAGAGGGAAAAGAGAGAGTGGAAGAAAAAAAGACACAGATACACAGAGGGATATAGAGATACAGAAAAGACTCTGTTGATCAGGGTTGACGCTGTACTTGGTCCACTCTTTTTATCTCTCTAAACTATACCTCTTTGACAAAAAATGCCGATCTACAAGCTCACAATGCATCACAACACAATGCATTGTGAGCTTGTAGATCTGCTATTTTCAGCTTGTGTTTCCACCCACCCCCCGATTAGGGATGCTAGGATTCAAGTGGTTATGAGTAAAGCTCATAACCATATCCTTGCTCTTGCAGCTGCTATACGTTTTTTTTTATTTCCTGTTTATATATTAAACATGTGCAACATTCAGCAGTGAGACCGAGCACTTGACCAATTAGCAATTTTTAGTGCTCTGCTTACTCCATGCCGATATTCCCTGAACCATGGCTTTGTACTACTTCATGAGAGGGACTTTTTGGTGGGGGGCAAGAGCTATGGTGTTACCACAGTTGACACTAGCTTCCAGCTGTAGTGAACAAGTTCCTGCAGCTAAAAAAGGAGGCTTATAAAACCATGGAATTATAATAAAAGTTAGATAATAATGAACATAGAGATGTTCAACTGTACTATACAGACTATTGTTTTCTATACACTTAACGTACAACCTTTCCATCGACTCTACTGAGAAGTTCTTTCCTTTGGCGAACATAAAATAGAACACAGAGTGAGAAATAGGAGAAGATAAACAAAGCCATGCAGAGACGTTATGTCATGATGATATACCACAATACCATAGATGAGAGATAATAATGGGGCTCATTCAACTGTAGACTAACTGCACCCACTGAGTATCAACTTACTTGAACTTCAGTCCCAACGAGTGTGTGAATGTAAACAGAGAGAGAAACCTGCACTTGCAAGGCAGAAATATGTTCACTGAGGGAACTATGTGTTTGGGAGCACAGGGAGCTCTTCTTACAATGAATAGCTTCAGGCAACGATTCTACAGCTCCTGGTTTCATATAAAATGCAGAAGGAAACGTCTGTGATGTATGATGTATGAGGTATCATTAGCTCAGTAAATCTAAGCTCACTTCTCAAGTCAAGTCACACTGGTGTGAAAAGAGCTTTCAGTTGAAAAATTGCACATGCAGTATAACTATATACAGTAATATTAGTGTAGCCTAATCTTTATCTGCAACTGTGCAGGAAAACTCCATTGTAATATGCGAGATTTTAAGGCAGAAATGTTATAGCATACAGTGTGTGGTCACCTTGACAGACTTCTTCCCTTGAATTTAATAAGGTCTGCCAATCCTACTGGAGGAGTCTGGATTTGTATCATGTAGGATTTATTTGGTTATGCCCTAAATGCTTCACATATAACACAAAGTGTCTGTAAAACCAAATAAAAAAAGCTATTTCATCCAACATAAGAAAGTGATATAATATGTTTGGTGATACATTGTTTTAATTCAGAAACTTCTAGTAATAGAACAGAAACGTATAGTATTATAGCATGTGATACAAGAGGTGTCAATTTCACATTCTACTGATGAATTCAAAGCACAGAAGCCTATTCCAGCTTTACAGTAATAACTGTACCACATTATTGCATCACATGAGTATTGTCACCATAGCAACCATGGCACATGGAGGGCAAGTGAGAGACAGAGAGGGAGAAAGAGAAAGAGCAGCGTGTGCCAGCTACTCGTTTTCCACGTCCCCTAATTCCACATCACAACGAACCTAACGGCAGCACACTGATGATGTCACGCAGCCTTGTAACCAAGGGGAGGGGGGAGTAAAAAGGAGGGGAAGAGAGAGCGGAAGGGAGAAGAAAAGAGAAAGAGGGGAGAGAGATGAGAGAAGTGAACACGGAGGGGGGAGCGGGGGGGGGGGGGGGTGGAGAGAGCAGAGAATGGAGGGAGGTAAAAGGACAGAGGAGACAAAGGGGGAAGGAATGGGAATAAGGGAACAAGGAAAGGAAGGGAAAGGCATAAAAGAGCACGGAAGAGATGACTGGGATGAATGAAAAGTTGGGGGGGGGGAAAGAAAATATGGAAAGAGGAGAAAAGAGAGGTGAAAGAGAGAGGCTAAGGGAGAAGAGGGAAGAAAAGAGAGAGGGGAGAATGGAACAAGTGGAATGAGAAAATGATCTCTGCTCATAAAAGTCATCAGTCATGGCTAATAATAGAACTGGACACGAGGAGAGAGAGAGAGAGAGAGAGAGAGAGAGAGAGAGAGAGAGAGAGAGAGAGAGAGAGAGAGAGAGAGAGGAAGTGGAGGGAGAGAGGATGAGAAATAATGTACTTTATGCTACTGTGCACGATATGTAATTGTGCCCATATTAAAATGTGTTAATAAGTTTATGTGAATGTGTGTGTAAGAGATTTATACAAAGGTACTGTAGCTATTGTTTGTGCGCATGTGTGCTTGGGCGCATGTGCTCACTTGCCTGGGTTAAATGCAATGCATGGCTACATGTACTGTATACTACTTACCATACCCATGTACCGTATGTTACAAATGACCTGCCACCACGGCGCCCGAGCACACGACCAACTTAATCTCCTTACATTGGTTTGATATGGCCTGGTGCCTCTACAACACAGGAATGCCAATAAACCAGTGGCCCAGCAAACATCATCCATCAACACCATTACACCAGCCATACTTAAACCATAACTCAATACTGCACCATACATCACTGTAAATGCCAGCCTCTCATCTGCTGCCAGTGAGGAGACATAAGGCCATTTGAGGTCTGTGCTTGAGGAAAAGGCTGTTGCCGGATGAAGGTTTCGCCAAAACTCATTTTTTTTTCTTTTTGAAAAATTGTTTTTATGTTTAAAGGATATACCTCCAGGGGAGGGGTTCTTTGTAACTGAGCTGGACGTGAACAAAGTACATTACTGATAGTTCCCATTTTGCAGTGTTAATATAATCGTTATAAACCAACAGATTGTACCTGTTTTGGACAGATGACAGACAATGATGGATTACATCTGGGGGTCCAGCCTGAACCTGCCTCCAGAGTCACATGTACAACCAGCTGGCCTAGGATCGTATCCCGCCAGTGCCTTCATCTACCTAGATTTCTGTACTCTCTTACTAATGAAGAAATAGTCTACAAAGGGAATTGAACCACAGCCACACTTTCTTCTTCTTATTATTTTTTTAGCTTGTAGATCGGCTATTCTCAGCAAAGAGATTTGGTAGTGAGAGACACCGGTGGTTAAAGGGTTCAGGACTTTGAAGTGCTCCTTCACCACCATACAGGTACCTGGGATATAGTTGTGATTCTGCGCTGCACACAGAACACACTTCAATAAGCAACAGCAGTGATGTGGCCTCAGGGTAGAACATGTCCTGCTAGGGAACACCAGTGTACTCATCCATCAGTTCAACTGGGTTATTACACACATGCACGTGTGCGCACTCTATAAAATCATATCATATCACACACGCACACACACACACACACACACACACACACACAGCGTGCCCATCCTCATATGAAATTGTTATCACTGCTGTGGCCAATATTTCCTCATTATAAGACCTCAGGTCACTTTGTATTTGACAGACAACCAATGGCTGGTGTTTCAGAGATATGTGTGTGTGTGTGCGTGCATGTACTGTACTGTATGCACTGAGACCCAAAACAACTGAGACTAGCTAGAGGCAAACAGTCTGGTAAACAATTACATGGGGTAATGTACTCATGTGTAATTCACAAACCCATAAACAGAATTCTGGGATGGCCTGCAGGCTCAACTAGAGGGTGTGTGCTCTTATTACCAAATGCTAAAATAATGTTCTGGGTTCAAAATAAATCCAGCTCATGACCGCCTCTCTCTTTCCAGTCTCTCATACTAATGCAGACAACCTGATAAATAAACAGAGCCCAATGGTAAAACTTCACCCTGCATTCAGCTACACTGCGGTGCAGTTACAAAATGGCTCCTTGGTTTGATAGTTTGACAGTAAGTGTAGCGGTAAACGCCATGTTTATATGTGAGACCATGCAGGGGAGGTCAGCTGGCAGGGTAATGGGCTGCTGGACATCAATATGGATAATTCATGTGTAATTCTAGAGCTGGGAGCTGCTCAGACCCACTCCCAAGATGATGATGTGTGTGCACGCGAACACGCACGCACGCACGCACGCACGCACGCACGCACGCACGCACGCACGCACACACACACACACACACACACACACACACACACACACACACACACACACACACACACACACACACACACACACACACACACACACACACACACACACACACACACACACACACACACACACACACACACACTTAGGCACACTATAAACAAATACAGTATACATGAGTACACTTTCTAGCACACATGGACAAACACTAAAGCACGCACATGAGTTAGGGATGGGACGATACAGTACAAGTAACTCGCGATATGATACTGTTACAATATTTGGCCCTCGATAATGATATCATATATGCACGATATCTGCGAAAAATATCACAAGAAAATGAATCTATGATACATCATGATATCTGTGTAAAAGAATAACCAATTATTATTATTATTTGTATATTATATATTTGTTCACAGAATTGTAATGAAATCTTATCAGATTCTTTAGTGTGCATCACAAACTGGCCAATCATACATGAAACAATGTACAACAAATTGCAAAGTGCCTCTTTAACATACACTGACTGCAACCTGTCCATGACATGATGTTAAGTTCTTGGTTCAAGTCAGGGCTCCAGACCTTTTTTCACCACCGTCCCAGAACCCTCCCAAAATACAAATTCAACTGCCCAAAAGTGAATGTAAACTGTCCCCAATTTTTGTTTATCTCTGCTGGTAAAATAATTATGCTTTTCATATCATATATATATATATATATCATCGTGGTCCCAAAATCGCTGACACACAATCAGATTGCCAGGCTGATGGGAGTAGGAGGGGTTGGGGGATCAAGCAGGAATTACAGTAATGAGGAGTGAGGAAGGCATTGCATGCTGCAGGCTGGCAGAGATTTATTTTAGATGAGTTGACCTGTTATTGAGAGAGTTTAATAAAATACCATTTATGGAGCGCAGAGCAACGTTTTGGTGAGCAGGCATATGGAGAGCGGAGAGATGCGAGTTGGCAGATCCATGGAAACGAGACGGCGAGGTTTCTAATTAATTTCCGCTAGCGAGCTGTTGTGTTGACTCAGGGCATGGTGTTGTACTAGGGTTGGATGCAGTTCCCAGTTTGACAGTCTGTCTATTCTCTCTCCATTTTTCTGCTGTGTTTATCCTCTTCAAATAGCTCAGCATGTTTGCAATTTCTACCAGACTGAGAGGATGATCAGTAATGTGCACGGGTCTCGTTTGTGTGTTTGTGTGTGTGTGTGTGTGTGTGTGTGTGTGTGTTGTCTGTGGATATTTGTCCCAACAGGAGGCAGAGTGACCACTGACCACAGCTCCCAGTAAAGCCCAGTGTGTCTGCTCTGCTGCATGTCCCCACAGGTGACATCATGAGCACTTTAACATGGCTGTTAATGGCTCTAAACCTTTTAATAGTCAGGACAGAGAGAGAGAGAGAGAGAGAGAGCGAGAGAGAGAGAGAGAGAATAATAATCCTAATATTCAATCTGTCTGTTGGTTTATATTTGTAGTACCTTACAATCCTCGGATGTTGCTCAATTTCACATTTTCCTCTATTTCTTTGTCCATTACATTACATTACATTACATTACGGTCATTTAGCAGACGCTTTTATCCAAAGCGACTTACAATAAGTGTATTCAACATAGGTAGGGAACGAAAACTACTAATCACCAGAAGTTTTAAGTACATTTCCTGCAAAAACAAGCAACCAAGAGTATACCTAGCGCTAAGGTAAAAGTGCAATATATCAGCTACCTACTTTCTTAACACATCCACTGCCAGGCCCGTAGTCCTACGGGCCGTTAAATCCAACCGTTAACTGCCGTTCCCGTAGCCCGTAGTCCCGTAGTTTTCCCATGTTAAATCGTGCAGGTGCAGATTCCGGATTTTTTTTGCACTTCCGGTCCGCCAGGGGGCGGACCGGAAACGAAATAATACTGTTTCCGGTTTTTCTCCCGCCTCCGTTTCCTGTCTAGCGGTCAACTTTGGACGCCATTATCTCTGGCTTGTTGTTTTTCTCACCACATCCACCATTTTAGCGTTTTCCTCTCGTTCTCCAGAATGCAGTGTCGGATCGCCGCACGGTTTTCAGCGTTTTGTTCGGTCGGGTCCCGTGTTTGTGTCGAACCAAATGAACGCGGATTTTAAACGGATTTAGCGGGGCCTATGACGGAATCAAAAAAACAAAAAAGGTAAGAAATAGCGTGGCACTACGATGGACGTTCTGAGATTAGCCGATGGCAGTCAATGTGTTAAACAGATGAGACAAAAAATGGCAAAATCAAATGAGCACGAGCTAAAACAAATAAGTGTATCGACTAAACAAGATCCAATAAAACAATACAAAAATAAAACAAGAGTTCGTACAACTAGTTAACAAGTAGGCCAGGCAAAGAGGAAGGATAGTGTTTCCTGAAGAGGTGGGTTTTCAGCCTGCGGCGAAAGATGGGCAGTGACTCTGCTGTCCTGACATCAGTGGGAAGTTCATTCCACCACTGTGGGGCCAGAACAGAAAAAAGTCGTGACCGTGTCGATCGACCAGACGGACCGTTGAGTGGCGAGGGAGTCAGTCGCCCCGAGGTGGCTAGTCTGGGAGGCATTGCCTCGGAGTTTGGACAGCGGGGGCGCGGCCACTGCGTTGTGATTCAAATCAACAGCCAATGAAGAATAGGGGGCGGGATCCACATGCAGTGGGTGTTGCATCTAAATAGGATCGACGGGAAGCAATTTCCCCTTGAGAAATTTCGACCGCCATTGTTGTGTACTGCTGTTTGCCTCTCGTCGGACTTTTTAGACGAGTTGCAACCGGTAAGAGGCGTGTCCGCTCAGATTCAGAGCGTGACGTACATCCCGCCCACAAATACAGGGGGTTTGGCCCAGAAGTTCCTCGCCGAGCCGGCGAAAACTTCTGGGAACTCAGATTACGAGGTGGCAGACCGGAGTGGTCGGGCAGGGGTGTGGGCATTGACCAAAACCCGGAGGTAAGAAGGAGCTGTTCCTTTCACTGCTCTATAGGCTAGCACCAGGGTTTTAAACTGAATGCGAGCTGCTACGGGGAGCCAGTGCAGAGAACGGAGAAGGATAGTTGTGTGGGAGAACTTGGGGCGGTTGAACACCAGACGAGCCGCAGCTTTCTGAACAAGCTCCAGAGGTCTGATGGCTGATGCCGGAGCACCAGCAAGGAGGGAGTTGCAGTAGTCCAGGCGGGAGATGACAAGAGCCTGGATGAGCACCAGGCTCTTTTGTCCTCATTCATTCTTCCATATCTGATCTTTCATTCTCCCCCCCAGTGTTTTAGTGTAGTTGTTAAGCACCTGTGATCTGTTCTTTCCCGAGGCCTTCTGTCTGCCAGTGAATCTCTCTACACAGTAAAATCCTCAGTGTTAAAGGGATAGTTCACCCAAACAAATTATTTTTTTCTATCGATTACTCACCCCATGGAGACTTGAATTCATGGATATTTTTTTGTTTTTGTCGCATTCCTAAGCCAATAATTTAATGACCGGCAGCGGTTCCGTATGGAGACTCAAAGAGTCTCCTTTTATGTAATTCATAGAGTTAAGTGTACTATTATCTGCAGGTGTAGAGATGTTTCTCATCCCCTCCCTCGCTCCCTTCATCCATCTTCCCTCAAGCTACATCTTTCCCTCTCCCTCTCCACACCTCCCTCCATCTCCCCTCCTTGCCTTGTGCCCTCCTCTTTTCATTTCTCTTTGTTGCAACACCACTCGCTAGTTCGTCTTTGGTAGACTGTTCTACCCCTATGGAGGTCTATCCTTCTTTCTGGCTGTCCTTCAATCTATTAATCCATCCACCCCTCCAGCTCTCTTTCTCTATCACCTCTGCCTTTCGTCTCTCTAACTTCAGTCTGTCTGTCTGTCTATCTATCGCTGTGAGTGGCTCTCAGTCTGTACTGTAGCTGGTTCATGCTACTGTTACTGGGGCATGAAATTACCTCCCAACTCCCTCTGGGAGTGAGATGTACATCTGCCGTATATGTAAACAAATAAATGTACTGGTGGGAAATTACTATGTGTGTGTGCATGCATGCGTGCGTGCGTGCGTGCGTGCGTGACTTTGTGTCTACCCAATGACATCTGTATGTGACTATGCCTGCCTTCTGTTTGTCTAACTTACAGTATCTGTGTGTCTGCGTATGTGTCTATGTGTCAGTCGATCTGTGAGACTGTCCTATGTGTGTCTGTGAGCCTTATGTCCTCCTAATGTCATTGATATTGATTTTAGTCTCATGTCTCTCTGTGTCTTCAGTGTGTCATGACCCACACCCGTCTGTACACCTCAGTGTTCTCGACACACACACACACACACACACACACACACACACACACACACACACACACACACACACACACACACACACACACACACACACACACACACACACACACACACACACACACACACACACACACACAGACTAGGGCTGGGCTGTGTTACTAATATGTAGATATTGCGTAAGTGGTGTCTTTTCCTGGTTTTAACCTTTCAATCTCTCGAACCCTTTCTCCTCTTATATGTCTTGTGTTATTTGGTATGTCAACCATCACTATTTGTGTATTGGAGGTTTATAAATAAGCTGGTTTGGGTCTGATTCAGTGGGGTTTTGATTGATCCAAATGGAGGATGTTGATGTATTACTGTATACTTGGGTTTGTCCTTGCACTGCTCATTTGTTTCTGAGTGCGTGTGTGTGTGTGTGTGTGTGTGTGTGTGTGTGTGTGTGTGTGTGTGTGTGTGTGTGTGTGTGTGTGTGTGTGTGCGCGTGTGTGTGTGTGTGTGTGTCCCACAGGACACTGGGTAAGGGTACTCCTATACAACTGTGTGTGCATGTGTGCCTGGACATATCACATGAACATCGATATATTGTGTTGTTCATGTGTGCTGTGTGTGTGTGTGTGTGTGTGTGTGTGTGTGTGTGTGTGTGTGTGTGTGTGTGTGTGTGCGTGTGTGTGTGTGCGCGTGTTTGTGTGTGTGCGCACATGTACACCCGTGCATGTGTGTGTGTGTATGCGTGCGCACACACCCGTGTGTGTGCGTGTGTGTGTGTCCATGCGTGTGCGTGTGCGCGTGTGTGTGTGTGTGTGTAACCTCTGAGTCCCAGTAGACTGCATGCAGCTCCCATCGACCCAGAAACACTGCCGGCAAGATCCCTTTTTCCCCCTTTACTTTCCTCCCTCTTTCTCTGCTCTGTCCGTTTTGCTTTACCTTCCTTTGTTACTTTTCATAATTGGCTAAGTGTTAATCAGAGAGTGCACAAATGTAACCAAATGGACCTGTAGGGGTCCATCTCTGAGTGACAAATGGATAAATTAAACTCAATTAATTCAACTGTGCTCCATCTCTCCTTTCTCTCACTATCTATGTCCTTTTGTTCTTTCGCTCTACCTACTTTCTTTCTTTCTTTCTTTCAGCTTTTCCTTGCTCTTCATCTGTGCCTGTTCTTCCTCTCATTGATTATTTTGTCATCATTCCTATCTCCCGCTCTCCCTTCTCTTCCTCCCTCTGTCCATCTGCCTCTGTCTCTCTCTCTCTCTCTCTCTCCGCCCCACTCCCCATCACCGCTCCATCATCATCCTTCCTTCTATACCTCTCCGTAATAAAGCCATCTTCTTCAAGTCTTCTCTCTCTCTCTCTCTCTCTCTCTCTCTCTCTCTCTCTCTCTCTACACGGTTGTAAGACCACCTCGTCCTCCGATCAATCACCCTGCCCCACATTTAGATCCATAGCCTCAGTGTAGACCCCTGCCTGCTTTGAGGATCCATGGCCTACATAGGAGCGTGGAGCTTCTCACCTGGCTTCCATCAGGACCAAACACACTGCACTCCTCACCTTCTGAACTCTGAGCTTTACATTCATGCACAGTCCAATCCTCAGTGCTCGTTTAACCCCCTTAAGCCCTATTTTATACTCATTTGACCGTGTCATGTGAAAATAGTAGTAAAAGTAGCCAAAATAATTGATCTACAAGCTCACAGCGCGTCACAAACGTTCAGGTCGGCTATTTTGTCTATTTTTGTGATTTATTGACAAATTACGCATATAATGGCATGCCCAACACACCAGGTTGAAAATGTCTTTAGAAACATTTTTACACTCTTGATTAAATTAGCACTGAATAAGGAAGGGAAGAAAGAGGGGGTGGATGGAGAGAGGGATACATGGATGGATGGATAGTCCAATATAAAGAAAGCGAAAGAGATTTATGCATGTAGCCATAAGTAGGCATATGCAAAGCCTGTGGAGAGAGAGAGAGAGAGAGAGAGAGAGAGAGAGGATTCTGGTTCATGTTGATGTCCCCTCACATGGACATACTCCAACATGGCCTGGGTTCAAATCACAGCCAGTGCCGTCCTGCTGTTCCTCAATTCTACTGCCCCCCCCCCCCCCCACACACACACACACACACACATTAACTGTACACGTGCTGCTTGCAACTTTGCATGCATAAATGTACAACCACAATATGTACACAATACAGAACAGAGACACACGTACATATCATGTGAGTTCTTTTTTTTGTGCACCATGTTTTTAGAAATGACAGACAAAGGTTACACACAAACGGACACGCATGCGCTCGCATGCGCACGCATACGCACACGTACACGCGCACGCACACACACACACACACACACACACACACACACACACACACACACACACACACACACACACACACACACACACACACACACACACACACACACACACACACACACACACACACACTTCACTACGTCTTCTAATCCTAGCTCCACATGCCCCAGCCCTCTCCAAACAATGGACAACTTCCTGAAAGTCAGAAATAACAGGGAACAGTATTTCCTTCAGACATAATGAGGGGTGGAGAGAGAGAGAGAGAGAGAGAGAGAGAGAGAGAGAGAGGGCGCAGAAGAGAGAGAGAGAAATGGTGGTGAGAGACAAAGGGCAGTGAGAGACAAAGAGTGAAGGAGAGAAAGAGACAAATGGAGCGAGAGACAGCACGAGGGAAGGAGAGAGAGACTATATATATATAGGCTATATCCCCTGTGAAAAGGAGCTGAAATGCGTTCTTGACAGTATATTATGCAAAGTGAGAGGGGGGGGGGCAGGGAGAGATAGAGAGCAGCATCATGAAAACAGCTCTGTTTGTGCAGAGCTGACCTTTTCACCCCAATGGAACCATTTTAAATCGCCATCTTCAAGAACACGCACACACACACACACACACGCGCGTGCATGCGACACACACCATGTAACCAATATACAGAAGCCATTTGAATGACCTTCAATAGAAATATGGGAGTATCAAGAGGTGTGTGTGTGTGTGTGTGTGTGTGTGTGTGTGTGTGTGTGTGTGTGTGTGTGTGTGTGTGTGTGTGTGTGTGTGTGTGTGTGTGTGTGTGTGTGTGTGCGTGTGTGTGTTATATACTGTATACCCCATACCTGTGTAACAAAGAGACAAAGACCAAGAGAGAACAATGAGGGAGGAATAGAAGCGAGATGGAAAGAGGGAGGTGGTAGAGAAGGGAGAATGAGGAGAGAGGGGAGAAACAGAGAGAGAGAGAGAGAGAGAGAGAGAGAGAGAGAGAGAGAGAGAGAGAGAGAGAGAGAGAGAGAAAACATTAAAATGGATGAGTAGAGAGATGTCCTGCAGAGGTCTTCCCTCCAGTCATTCTCATTGAGGATTTTTTTTGTCCGTTTTCCAGACCTCCATTCAAGACCCCTCATGATGCACACCTCCTCTCCTCTCTCTTTCCCCTCCCTCCCATTTTCTCTCTCCTATTCTTCTCTCATTGCTCTCTCTCTCTCTCTCTCTCTCTCTCTCTCTCTCACACACACATTATTGTTCTCCTACTGTATATGTATTTAAAAGAAATCTTCTATTCTTTTCCTTTCTCTTCTACCTGATCTAGACTTGGTTGCAAGTGCTGTGCATCAAGAATAGTCGATCTACACACTCACAATGCGTCGCTGTGAGTTTGCAGATCTGCTATTTTTCATGCGCGACACCGGCACGCTACCAGGTATAGAAATCGGGCCTTTCAGTTCCGTTTGTTTCAACGGCCATCCATCATCACTCTATCTTTCTATACCTCTACTGTGGTCTGGTCACCTTGAAGGGGTGAACACAGCTGGTCAGAGTCGTACTGCTCTGCTAATAATATATTGCATAGATCAACGTGATCAAGGTTATAGCTACTGTACATACATGCACATACACGCACACATGTGTGGATGGACGGACAGATGGACAAACGTACGTGCACACACACAAAGGTGGACAAATCCCACCAGCCACCACCCAGATAATGGTGCAGTCAGTCTGCAGCTAGCAGACAGGTAATCAGACATACAGGCACCACGCAGAAAACATAAATATCTGTTTCTAAACATAATGCACAATATGGACAAAAAATATATTATGTTTAGATTATATCCTTAATACTGAGGTCAAGTTTGCCATTCTTTCTGATTTCAAAGGCATTCTCTCCTTTTTTTTGCATCGTTTCATCTCCGCTTTCAACCTCCAGTACTCAATCCCATTCATCCAACCAACCCCTCTCTCATTCTGTTCTTCCCTCCTCCTCCAGCCCTCCTTCCATCTCTCTATCCAATCCAAGCTCCTCACCTTCAGAGGTTAAACAGCTGGAATGGATCAATCATCAAGGAATGGAGAGAGGAGAGAGGGAGGAAGAGATAGTGAAGGCGGAGGGAAGGAAGGGGTTAAGGAACCGAGACAAGAGGAGGCAGAGAGGAGGAGACAGGGATGATGAAAGGATGTGAGGAGCGAAAGGAGAGACTGAGAGGCAGGAGAGAGGCGGGGGGGAATGCTTGAGGGGAGGAGGAGATTAGAAAGAGAGAGACCTGCTGGGTGAGGTACAACAATGTGCAAACACAGCAGCAAGATGTGTTAGCTGTTGTGACAGGAGAGGGATGTCCAACTGAATACAACCACCTTAAAGACTACTAATCATATTATGTGTACATCTGCGCCTTTCTAATCTCTGTACTATACATAGAACTACTGTACATACAGTACAAACAGTGCCGGTTACCGTTTAATACATTTGAAAATTTGCTGCTGTATTTTGCTCCTTTTTACATTTCTAACCTTGTACAGGATATATATTTTCCAACAGCCAAAGCATAATTGTTTGGCTTGTATTTTTAAGTTAATCTGAGTAATTAATTAGTTAATGTCTTTAAATGTTATTTACCTACTATACTCTGTTCATACATTTCCTTATTCTAGTAGGGCTATATACTTAATTGTACATGCATTTATTTTCTGTTTGTTTTATTTGACACGTGCTTTGCCAATGTAAACCTATGTTTCCCATGCCAATAAAGACAAGAGGGGTGGGAGGAAGGTAAGGAGTGGGAAAGGAAAAGAGGAGTGAGAGAGGGATGACAAGTTTCGGAGAGGATAAAGAAATCCCTTCATCAGCATTCCTCTTCACCTCAACTGGAGCAAAAGGAGAGAGGGAGGAGGGGAGGATAAACAGAGAGAGAACGGTGTGCTGTGGAAGAGAGAGTAGTTGGAGTGAGAGGTGCAAAAACAGGCGAAGAGGAGGGGAGGGAAAGCTGACATGTATGTGTGAAAGAAGGGATGAAAGAGGAATGAGAAAACAGAGGGAGGCAGCATTCCTTCTTCCAGTGTCCACCTCCACTGTGAAACAATGTGTCAGTCTATCAATGCAGCTAACAATAAGCTAACAACAATGTGCTAAAATATTCACACAGCTAACAGCTAACAATGTGCTAATATAAACATTAACAAGGCCATGCAAATAACAACTCCCCCGTAAAGATACTAAACAGCATGCTGTACTTGTTTCCTGCACAACAATACATATCCTGTTTGTTTGAAGCACGTTAGGGACTTGGCGATGAGTTTTTCTTTGTTCTTTGATGAAGTGTCCACCAAAGGTTTTGCAAAATGTGCAGATACCAAATGTTCCACAGTTCACAGTGATATATTGAGCCTTGTAGAAGCACAGTCCAGTGGTCAAGCCTTTGGGGATTGCTCTCGTCTCGCGATTTTTGTCAGATATGTCAGAACATATCATGACCCACTACTTTAGGGACTTGATCCAGTAGATGAGAAACATCTCTATTTATTTACACAGCTATATACCTTCCTACTTAACTGCATAAAATATCACTTCCACTTGATACCACTGCCTCTCTCAGCCACCCAATCACAATCAATAATTAACACACCACACCACCTTTTATTCACCCAGATATATCTCGCCCAATCCTTCGCTCCATCTGTTTAATTCCTATCTATAGACAGGTTACCGGACCAGAGCTTTCTGTATTACCGTGTGTGTCAATACATGAATTAACTTTCATTTTATTCTCTGTACTTGTGTATGCCTGTCTTTTTCTCTCTGAATTATATTTTCTCTCTGTCTGTCTCCTTGCTTTTAACATGCTAATGTAAATAATATTTACATTAGCATGTTAAAAGCAAGGATACAGACAGATTATGTTTCCATCCATATACTTTCATGTAAATGGTGCTGTTGAGCAGCTGAATGGAAGTAGTAAAGTTCAATAAGATTAGATTTCCTCAATATTGCAAAAAATGTCTGTGTCTTTAATTGATTTTTTTTTGTGTGATATTGATTATTTCTCTTTGTCTACTCCCCCCCTCCCTTTCACTGTCATATTTCTCGTTCTGTGAGTTGGTGCTGAATTATTTAGTTTTTAAATCAAAGGTTACAAACAGAAGACTGAGACATTCCTCTCTGGATGACAAAATACACTCTTTCTCACTCACGCAAAGCAAAGTGTGTCAGCGATGTGAAGAATGTACTAGCTTAGAGAGAGCCACCAATCAAAAAGCCCCAAAAGTTGTTATCAAGACAGACAGTAAACTCCTACCCCGGCATGATGTGGTAAACAACACAAACTATCAGCCATTTTGGTTATTACATTCATTCAGTAAATGAATAAAAAATATCCTACAAACCAAACAAGCCAGGCAGAAAGCCATCAGGCCTGTCAGCTATCAGTGTGCTAGCCAAGCAGTCAGTAAACACTTCGCAAAGCTTTACCTCAAGCAATATCGTCATCCAATAAGTCAATAAGACAACAATACTGCAAGCTTTAAAACCAGCGAGCCAGCAACAAATCTACCATAAAGCCAGTTATAAGGCCAGCCAGGGAATGAATAAGGCACCTTTTTATCCAGCTGTCACAATCTGTTAGTACCAAGGTGTTCCCCTGCAGGAAAATCTATTGCTTATATGATTTATCACAATAAAGACAGCATACGCGATGACTTATGAGAGTAAATTCATAAACAGCCTCAAAGCCATCAATCCAACCATCCATCCACAGACAGTTAGGCAGCCTCTCAGCCAGTGGCAGAGCACAAAGTACAGGCTGACGAGAATAGCCCAGAAACACAGAGAGCTCCACATCACCCCCTGCCAGCTACCCAGCCATCCGTCCAGCACTGCCCCACATCAGAGGCCTGGTACGAGGCCAAGGCTACAGCACATCAACACCTCTCCACTCCATGGCAACCTCACACTCGCCTCAAACTGTAGTCTATCTCCATGTAGGAACAGAAAGGGAGGGGGGGCGCAGGAGATGGGGCAGGACAGAGACAGAAAAAGAGAGAGGGAGCGAATGAAACAGAGAGGGGCAGATAAAGAGAGATGAGAGGGAGAAAGAAGGAAAGAGAGACAGGGAGGGAGGGAGGGAGAAAGAAACAGATGGATAGAGAGGAGTGAGAGAGAGAGAAAAGGAAACAGGAAGTAGAGAGAGATGAGGTGCCATTTTATGATGTTCGTTCAGATGGTTCAGCTAAGGATGACAGCAGAGAAACAAACAACAGAAAATTCTATTTTTGCTCTGAGCAAAACCTTGATTTAAATAACAGCAAAGTCATCTTCCTTGTTGACCACTTGCAACCTGGTGTCCCTATCTTGGGCATGTCATTATATATACAAAACTAAAACTTTTCCAGCAAGCCGGGCAACAGATTACAGTGACGGATCCTGCTGTGGTTTTCTAAACAGACATTGTGTTCAAGAGATTACAATGGAGACAAGTTAAATAAACAGAGTCTAAATGTCAAACGCCTGTCTGGAAGACCAGCCGTGCTAATTAAGCCCCAGCCAAAACAGAAGTGTCCATGTGAAGTTAAATCAAATCTGCCTATCTAAACATGGAGTATTCGCTGAATTGGGTAACAATACAATGGCTGAAACCACTGACAACACCATAAACAATGTTGTAGTCCCCAGTGCTGCAGTCTGACTTTTTGTTTGTTTTCCAAATCCACCTAAATCAACTAGTTTATCCCAGGGTGGTTTGGTACGGTGCAGAATAGATGTCAGTATCACCCAGTCTCGAACATGTATAAAGGCATGATACGGCACAGTTTCAATACCCTACCTTACTTAACCATGAAACCTAGCGTCCATATTCTGGGGGCGAACAGTCAACGGAAATAGCAGATCTACAAGCTCACAATGCATCACGCGCTGCGAGCTCGTAGATCGGCTATTTTCAGTAAAGATATCTGATGTAGAGGGCAAAAGGAGGGGGCCTAGTATAGATCCCTGGGGGACTCTTAAGTATACACTGATTTAAGTGGTGAATTCCTGTTGTAGCACCTGACCTCAAATCTCTCACAGCAACCACAGTAAACCTATACTGAACCTAGTTGATCTTGGCCCAGCCTGGCCCAGTATGGTACACACAGCATGGTGGTGCGTGTTATCCTACCTTATCAATCTCCTGTTGTAGGACCTGTTTGGCGACCTCCAGGTCCTGCAGACGGACCCTCAGTTCCTCGTTCTCCTGCTCCAGACGACCGCGCTTCTTCTCCGCACCGTCCAGCTCACTGTGGAGACGAATGGACACGTCCTTGGCCACCTGGGAGGGCGAGAGAGGAGGAGAAAGGCGAGGGCGGAGGGATGAGCGAGAGATGGAATGGAAGGGAGGGAAGAGGAGAGTCAGTCTTCATTACACGCAATCCCAGAGTTCAATTCACCTGAAACAAGTAGTATGACTTAACCTAATAACACCCATCCATTCATCCACTATACATTGATTTTTCTTTCAGAATGCAAGATTCTGCTACTTTTTTTTTTAACCCATTCAATCCGGGAACGCATCTGTGTCACTTTAGATTTCTTTGGCTGTTAAAAAATAGCAGATATACGAGTGCCGCGCTATGAGCCTCTGGGGGTCCCTGGAACACAATATTTTGAGATGGGTAGGGTCCGTGGACAAATACATGTCATTTAAGGGGTCCTTGACATGAAAAAAGTTTGAGAACCACTGATATCATAGCAACATATGTTTTCTTTTCAAAATGACATTTGTAGAATCCCCAGAAGCAAAGATTTTAGTTAAAAATGTTCGCTTTAAAACAACATACATTGAAAGATTTGCACAAAATGTCACAATTTTTTAAAAACGAAATAGCCCAAAGTATAATGGTTATAGCCAAAAAAACTAAAAAGACACAGTATGCGATCACAGATTGAATGGGTTAATGGAGATTGGGCAGTTATCGCCCACTTGCCAGCAGTGACCAGCAGTTGGTACATTGTGTGTGTGTCTGATAAGTGTGTCTACTCTACCAGACAGTAGAAAAACATTCGGTGGCTGTTACGTAAATGAAACCTGTGGTTACCATAGTTACTCCACTCAAGTGGGTAGAGAGGCTGTCTGGGAATCGGAAGCTCGCTTGTGTATAAGTGTAACCAAACGGATCCTCATGGGTACATTAGGTTGCATTTGTACTCCCCGAGTTAGGCTTTTACAGTGTACTCAAAACAGAGCTGCAGTTCCTTGAAAGAATAATTTTGCATAAAGGAAGTGGCGAGAGCGTGACACAATGATATTTAGGCTCGACTAAACCAGACACTGACCTTGATGGATAAGAAGAGCCTTGTCTGTCACTCCTGATACTACCTCATTAGGCAGAAAGGATATCAAAAGCGCTCTATACAGGAAGTAATCTTTAACAACCTAGAGAGACCTCTTATGAAAGTCTAATCAGTCTCCTCCCCGCCCACCCGCTCCCCGAGGAGCTTGACTTGACTTCATTAAAAGTTGCTGATGTCAAAGTGTCAAACCAAAGTCATGTCAAGCCGTAACCTCGGATGTGCACTGTAAAATCCTGGCTGTGTTAATGTAACCGTGAGAGTGTATAAATGTAACCAAATGGACCCGTAATGGTCCATTTGGTTACATTTGTACACTCGGAGTTACAAATGATTTTCCCAATTATACCACGGCCACATGCTAACTGTAGTGACGATTTCAAACAAACATTTCGCCACTCGGCATATCGGAATATCCGTTTTTGACATGTTTCAAATCAATAGAATGTCCATACCAAAAACTGCTGTTGGGTGAGGTTCCCATTTATTCAACCAAACAAAGAATTATAGCAAGGTTTTGTTTAATGCATGTAAGAACGGTAAAAACCGTGTGATCTCCTGTGTACCCAAACATTTCCATCATTAAGTGGCTTGTTGCACCTGTGCCTATGAACCCGCCCGTTGCTATGGCAACCCCCTCCAGGTGAACCCGCCCACATCAGGCTTAAAGACACAAGGTCAGAATGGCTCCTTCACTAACAATATATATAGTGTTTATTCATATTTTTGAATAGAACATTTGTGTTTTCACTATCTTCATCAACCTGGGAATAAGTGGGAGAAGCTCAGATATATGACCAAGAAATGATTTCAGTCACAACTTTCACCACAATATCAACACATTCTGTGTCCCGAAAAGGGTTGAACGTTATACTGAAATCCATTTTGTTTTTAAGGACAGACTGTATCTAATATTACCATTAATACAGTGTAATGTTTATTATGCATGTATTCATAACGGTGATGAGACAGCAGCCATGCAGTTATCTGAAAATAACACCCTCCAGCCAAACAGAACTGATTAATCCCTGTAGCCATGGTATGATAACAAGTATATTCGCAAGTGAATTTCTTATTTTCATCATTGTTCTTAACCAAAGTTAAGCCAAGCTGTGATGTCTGTTAGCAAAATGACACGGAAACTAGGTCAAATGTATTGTGTGCATCCCAGTTGCTGGATTTATTAGTTACTCTCTGTTGCTTGTTTCTTTCCGTTTTGTGATTCAGTGTTGAACACAGCCAACATTCCTTCAAATCAAATGTCTCATGAGTGGAGAATGGGACAAGACACAGTGGGAAGTTCACTCCCTTTTGTGTGTGATTGTTTTATTTAGACAGGGATATAATAGTGAAGGGCAGCTGTCTAAGCCAGCTAAAGGATCATTTATACTTAGATGCCAAAACCCTTCAATGACCGTTAAATGACAAAAATCATGTAATTTGTGTGTGGGGTGCATGTGAACAGTATGCGACAGCTTATGAACTCAAGACATTATTTATAGTATGTGACATGGAGCTTTAATTTGACTGTATGGAAATCAGAGTGAGAGAAACAACCTACATCAGCTGGTTGTCTTTGTGTCCCAATTACCTAGATACCCATTGACTGGATAATGAAGGCCATGACAGCACGGAGGAGAAAGGGGCTCCTGTGGACACTCACAACATAGCTTGATGACCAAAGACATCGCTTTGTTCTCTCACATTGGAAAGTAACTGTGAGAGAACATGAAGGGAAAAACGAAACTGTCCTCAAGGTCAACACAACACACAAAGACCCTGTATCTCAACAGCACTCGAGGATGTACAGTAGTAGCCTTCACTTACTTAGGCAATGCCATTGACGCAAAGTGGCACGGAGCGTAGATTCAGAATTTGGAAGGCAAGGACTGCATTCAGCCAACCGAAAGAACATTTGGAGCTCCAAAGAAATCAGCCTGTACAAACTATAACGATCAGTGACGTGGAGGACAACCAAGACCACAACGATGAAAGCACAAACATTCATCAACAGCTGCCTGAGGAGGAGGATCTCCAGCATCCACTGGCCAGGCACCATCAGCAATAATGATCTCTGGCAGAGAACGGTTCTACCACTTGTTCTGAACAGTAGATCAAGAGAAGAAGACGGGGACACACCCTGTCAACCAAACACCGGCATCACCAGGCAAGCCCATAGATGGAACCCGCAAAGCCCAAGAAAGAGCGGCAGGCCCACGAACTCGTGCCACAGGGACCTTGAGGCAGACATTAAGGAGAGTGGGCTGACATGGAAACAGCTGTAAAGAAAAACCCAGGGGAGGAGACTGTGGTGGACTGTGGTCAACGGGCTATATGAAGTGGAGTATAAGTGAAGTAAGTACTAAACTAAAGTGCCTTTCACACATGCACTGTAACATGGCCATAGCTGAATGGGTAGAGAGCCCATCTGGGAAGCAGAAGGCCCCAGGTTCAATTCCCGGACCACGGCAATGTGTCGAAGTGTCCCTGAGCAACACATTTCAGCCCTAACCGTTCCCCGAGCGCTGTACTAATGACGTTCACTGCTCCTCCTAGTAGTTATAGGATGGGTGTAGATGCAGAGGACACATTTCACATACCGGTATGTGTGGTTTGCCTCTATGTTCTCATTTAAGAAATTATTTTTGGCATTTCTGATCAATTTAGTAACTACATTGCGTGCAAATATACAGTGACAGAAAACAACCAAAATTATTATTAAATGGAAGTTATCCCGTCATTAAATGGTAAGGCTGTATGAATTAACACAAATGTCCGACTCAGTAGGACTTGGCGTGCAACAGACTTTAGTCGATGTGTTGTGTCAGAACAGCAGTAGAAATGCCATCATGACAGAGAGAGAGAGATAGAAATATCAATAGAACATTTCCAGATTCTCAATTCACAATATATTATCTATAGTCCTTCTATCCATTTGAAAGAAGTTTCTATCCAGTTGAAAGAAGAGATTACAAAATTGCTGATATTTTTTGCTCTTGATAAGGAACAATAATTAACTTAAATCCATGTTTGATATACCACTTTGACCCGCATTGGTAGCGTAGCGTATGTATGTGCGTGCGTGCCTGCCTGCATGTGTGTGTGCTTGCCTGCATGTGTGTGTGTGTGTGTGTGTGTGTGTGTGTGTGTGTGTGTGTGTGTGTGTGTGTGTGCGTGTGTGTATAAATGTGAATTCTTGTAACTGGGCCTTGTGCTCATATAATTTGTAATGGTTTATTTGTCCATGCTATTGTGTGTGTGTGTGTGTGTGTGTGTGTGTGTGTGTGTGTGTGTGTGTGTGTGTGTGTGTGTGTGTGTGTGTGTGTGTGTGTGTGTGTGTGTGTGTGTGTGTGTGTGTGTGTGTGTGCGTGCGTGCGTGCGTGCGTGCGCGTGCGTGCGTACGTGCGTGCGTGTCAGTGTGCAGCTGG
Source organism: Gymnoscopelus microlampas (assembly GCF_963454915.1). Classification (NCBI taxonomy): domain Eukaryota; kingdom Metazoa; phylum Chordata; class Actinopteri; order Myctophiformes; family Myctophidae; genus Gymnoscopelus; species Gymnoscopelus microlampas. The sequence continues at coordinate 39,312,472 of NC_139947.1, read as the reverse complement.
GCACACAATGCCCCTCTGTCTTGCACCACTTTTACGCCAACCAATTTATCCCTGTGCTCCACCACGCTCCAATTGAGACCTCACTTTGTTTGTGTCCTTTAATTTACAATTTATGTATCTCTTCCTTGAAATCTACTGTCGCCATTTCTCTTCTCTTTTGTTTACTTTCCTTTACCTCTCCATTTTTCTCATCTCACACACACACACACACACACACACACACACACACACACACACACACACACACACACACACACACACACACACACACACACACACACACACACACACACACACACACACACACACTCCTGTCTTACAAGAGGATTGACTTTGGGAGTCTGAATGAGTGAATGTTTGTGAATGTTTCTTGCTTTTGTTCTTTATTTCCTTTCCTTTCCTTTCTTTGCTCCCTTCCTTCCACTCACTTGCTTTCTCTGTCACACACACACATACAAACAAACACACATACACGTACAGTAAATCCCTGTTGTCTATGGGCTGAGAGATGCCATTGCTTTACAGTTACTTGGCTCATGGGTCTTCATTCTTAATGACCATTGGCAGAAGGCTCTCAGCACTTTATGTGTATTGACTGTGGTGTGTCAGCGCTACATAGTGACTGATTCATGTTGTGTGTTTAATGCTGGTTGGTTGGTGTTTGTGAATCGTTAAGTGTTTGTTAACTGGCTGTTAATACAACTGCAACTGCAATTTTACTACTTTTCTCTGCACCACCCAGCACACTGCAATAGACACTCTCCTCCTTCTTGCTTTAACGTATACTCACATCTGTCTCTTCTTCTTCTACACTATTCTACTCGTCTTTTCACCTCACTCGTCCTTCATTTTTATAGGGCTGCAACTATCGATTATGTTGTTTTTGCAATTATTCTATCGATTACTTCTTCGATTAATTGAATAATTGAGAGAACCTTTTTTTTAATCAACAACTCAACGTGAACAAAATAGATTTGTTATTTTCGACTTATTAACCACTTAAACCCTACTTTATACTTTAGAAATAGCAGATCTACAAGATCACAACGTGTTGAGCTTGTAGATCGGGATGCAGCTTTCGCTACTTTAGAAAATTGCTTATTTTATAAAAATATAATTTTGTAATAATTGATTAAATCCATTAATTTGATTAACTATTGCACCCCTACACTTTTTGTACTTTTGTCCTCTGCTTCCCCAGCTCTACCAACTCTTTATATACTCTTCTATACAGTCCTCCTCCTAAACGTCACGCTATAGGATATGTCATTAACATTCAGTTGACTGGCCAGAAACCAGTAACACAGCTATATAGGAGGTCATTAACATTCTATCAGTGTGCTGCAAGAGGGAGAGGGGGAATTCTGTTTGTGTGTGTATGTGTATGTGTATGTTTATGTGTGTGTGTGTGTGTGTGTGTGTGTGTGTGTGTGTGTGTGTGTGTGTGTGTGTGTGTGTGTGTGTGTGTGTGTGTGTGTGTGTGTGTGTGTGTGTGTGTGTGTGTGTGTGTGTGTGTGTGTGCGTGCGTGCGTGCGTGCGTGCGTGCGTGCGTGCGTGCGTGCGTGCGTGCGTGCGTGCGTGCGTGCGTGCGTGCGTGCGCACGCGTGCGTGTTTGTTTTGGTGTGAATGTATATGTTAAAAAACGTTCACAAACCTAGATTAAAATAGTTAAAAACAGGTGAGAGGCAAAAAGCAGTAGACAACCATCAACAATAAAAATGATACCACGCACAGGCCCACACTGCCAACTTGTACGGTAAAGATAAAAGGTTTTTAATGAAGCAACGTTTTCGGTCGTGTAGACCTTGCTCAACTTTTTTCTTGATCGTGCAAGTTGGCAGTCAGCAGGTATATTGTTTTTATTGTTGGTGTGAATGTATATGAAAGAGAGAAAGGAAATTGGGAGGAAGAGGCAAGGAAGGAAAGAGAGATGAAGAAGAGAGAAAGTATAGCATTCTTGAAAGTTGCATTATGGTAAAACTGCCTAAATTAGACACACACCCACCCACACCCACACACACACACACACACACACACACACACACACACACACACACACACACACACACACACACTACCTCACTCCAGACATACTGCACTGCAGATGAACTTGCCAAACGCAAACAGTAATATCTTTCAATGAGCAGCAGTTAGCCATCAAAAGGACTCTTTCATGTGCTTTGTGTGTGTGTGTGTGTGTGTGTGTGTGTGTGTGTGTGTGTGTGTGTGTGTGTGTGTGTGTGTGTGTGCGCACACGCGCGTGCCTGTGTGTGTGTGCCAGGCTTGTTTCTCCTGTGATCCAGCCTGTCAGCACTTACAGTAGACCACACATGCATGTGGTGGTGTGCCATACATACATACAAACACACGCACGCACGCACGCACGCACGCACGCACGCACGCACGCACGCACACACACACACACACACACACACACACACACACACACACACACACACACACACACACACACACACACACACACACACACACACACACACACACACACACACACACACACACACACACACACACACACACACACACACACACACACACACACACAGCTCTTCAACTGCTGGTTGTTCTGGTTTGTAACGGTCGTATCCAACGACTTTCCTCCCTGCAGATTTTTATCCCAATCGTTTTAGTTTTTTTCCAAACAGCTAGTAAACACACAGCATGCTGCACCCCATAAAGGAGAGTTCAGTCAAGGTCAGGGTAATAGCGTGGCTTGGTGCTGTTGCAGAAACACTGTCCCCGTGAACAAACGTTTAACAACCAAGGTGCAACCTGCCCTGTCCTGTCAACAAGTCCTTAAGCTGGGATATACTTCTTTCATCTCCCTTAGACACTTTATCCGATCAAAATCCAACCAGATAAACCTTTTCTGTTAATACAAAGAGTGTCGAGTTGTTGGCCTTTCATGTGTAATTATATGTTGTGCGTGAGTCACACCGACATGTAGCTCCTTGTCAAATTGCAAAGAGCGGCTTATATCCCTGCCCTTGATAACTCCAGTAGGATCTATTCAACACAGTAAAATCCTGAGTGTGTCAGGTCCATTTTATACTCTCTGTATTTTACAGTGACATGACTGTGCATTGTGCCGCTTAACGAGCGGTGAAATGCTTACAAAGGAAGGAACAGTTGTATAGGAAGTATTGACTCACTATTCATCATAAGAGAGGAGAAGTATGTGCAGAATCAGCTGTTCGCTGCTGAATACACAGACATGGACTCTAGGAAATGGTCTTTTGTAAGTCTACTGCGGCAGTGCTACATAAGTTATGGGTCAGCTCCCAAAACTGGGTCAGTGCCTCATTTCTAGCAGATCCACACATGGGACTAGGGTTTGAGAATGTTTTGTTCTCTTATGTTGTCCTTATTTCTTGTGCTGTTTGATTGTTTGTAAACTATTCATTAGAGCCAGACCGATATATTGGTCTGGCCGATGTATCGGCCATTATTTGACTTTTTTTATGACATCAGTATCGGCAATTATGCAGCCGATGTGTCCTGACTTTCAATCTGGCATCCCTTATTTGGGCATGTCATTATATAGGTGAATGTTTTCAAAAACAAAAAGAAATAGCGGATCTACAAGCTCTCAACGTGTTGCAGCATGACCCATTGTGAGCTTGCAGTTTGGATATTTTAGAGATATATGTTCTAGTTTTGATAAGCTTTCATCAAATCCAACTTTTTCAAATGGATTAGAATTAATTTAGCACTTCTGGACAAAATATCAGTCAAAACATCAGTAATTGGCAGGCAAGGACTCTCCAAAATTGGGATCGGCATCAGACCCACCTGTATATGGCATCTACTATTCATTACACTGTATCATGTTTTACCACAGCAGAGACAAAGGTGATTCTGTTTAACTCTATCATGTACATTTTAGTGCAGTGACTTCCATACACACACACGCACGTAGCGTACATACTGTAAACCACACAAACATTACAACCAACCAACCAATAGGAAGTACATGTACATTATATACTGCATGGTATGCACTTCTTTTCCCAGTAGGCTCTGTGTCCCCTGTGGGTTCTGTTCTCCAGGGGGATTCTGTGAAATATATCTCCCTGCCTCTTAATTGGTTGTCTTCTGATTGTGCTGAGCAGGGAGTAATATGTACCAAAGCTTGAACACCAAGATCAAATATAATATTCACACCTGTATTTACAAACACTACAGTTACTAAAATTATGGACACTACAGATCCGTCTAAAAAATCAATATAATAATATTGTGGGAAAAGTACATTTTCTTCCGTAATATAATTAAAAAAGTGAAACTTTAATATATTCTAGATTAATTGTACATAAAGTGAAATATAACATAAAGCAGATGACATGGTACCCCAATCATCACTGACTGTGAAAACTTCACACTGGACTTCAAGCAACTCTGACTCTGTGCCTCGCACTCTTCCTCCACCTTGATTTCCAAATGAAATGTGTCATGGGTGCCATGTCATCTGCTGGTGTTGCACTCTGTTTTATCCAGAGTCCAGAGTCAACACAGCCATCTAACAGGAGATTTTAGAGCACTTTGTACCATATGGATGGAGGAATTGATGGAGAGATTACACCTCCACAACTGACCCTAACAACTGCTATGCCTTGTGGGAATGCATTACATTCCATCAGCCTCTCTCTGTCTCTCTCTCCCTACATTTCTATAGATAGCTAGATTATAGTCACCACTGTTAACAGCTGTCATGCAAATCCCCCCCCCCCCCCCGCCTTTTTTGTCCGTCTCTCTCTTTCACACATAACAGATTTATATAGGCAGGAAGCAGATTATGGATGATGTAACTTCCTGAAAGTGAGAGATTATTGGATGAAAGTCAAAAAGGCCATCGTCCAGACTCTGTTATTAAGTTTATGGCTGGTAGGACTGGTACTTTGATCTGATATTTGTAGGATCAAAGGAACCATGTCTAATGCTAATAAGTGACTACAGCGTGTGACAGTGAGGGGAACAACAGTGGAAATGAGGTGGTCAAATTGGTCAGTTGCTTGACACGTCATGGTTACATAACTAACATAACTGTGAGTGTGAACCTCTTGAATAAATCTGCCTGAACTAGCTTGCAAGCTACATATAATTAGTAGTATTACAGCTAGTATTTTACAGCTAGTACTATATCTTGTCGTGTATCATCATAGGTACATTTATAGAAAAAGCAACAGTACTGGAGTTAGAGTGATACACACACATGCACACACACTTAGGAGTGACGCATGCAAGCTAAATTCAACTTCCTACGGTCTGCCTGACACATGGAGCAGGTAGGAGGTTGTGAGTGAGTGTGTGTGTGTGTGTGTGTGTGTGTGTGTGTGTGTGTGTGTGTGTGTGTGTGTGTGTGTGTGTGTGTGTGTGTGTGTGTGTGTGTGTGTGTGTGTGTGTGTGTGTGTGTGTGTGTGTGTGTGTGTGTGTGTGTGTGCACATGCGCACATGTGTGTTTGAGAGACAGAGAGAGAGAGACTTTAGCATCAAACTTTAGCTGTGATACACACAGAGTAATGACTATTCCCATAGCATACAGCTGTGTGTACCCTGATAAATGAGCTGGATACTGCTACTTCCCAGTTCCCACCTCTTACTGACTGTGTGTGTGTGTGTGTGTGTGTGTGTGTGTGTGTGTGTGTGTGTGTGTGTGTGTGTGTGTGTGTGTGTGTGTGTGTGTGTGTGTGTGTGTGTGTGTGTGTGTGTGTGTGTGTGTGTGTGTGCGTGTGCATGCGTGCACGTGCGTGTGTGTGAATACTATTTTAGCACAGGATATGTCTCCTTCACAACCAAGTTACATAAACACATAAACAGAGACAGACAGAGAGAGAGAGATTCAAAGCTTTCTTCCTCCCACATTGCACAAAGAAAGAAAGAAAGAAAGTAAGAAAGAAAGAGAAGGGATAGAGGGGAGGGGAAAAGAAAGAATAGATATATTTAAACCTAGAGAGGTTGCATGTGTGAGTTAGGATGTATGTACAGACTGGCAAAAAGTAACAAACAAATTTTAAAAGAAAAATGTAAAATAGTAAAGATGGCCAATCAACGAGTTTGTAGATTGGCTATCATCACTATTTGGCCACAACAAAGTATAAAATAATGCTTAATTGGTTAATTGATTTGACTTTTTTTCTTTCGAGTGTAGTTTTAAACGTGGCGAGGGTGGGCGCAGCTTTGATGTGAGCTGGGAGTGAGTTCCAGTGAGTTCTCACATTGCATCCACGTTTTGATGTCAGTCAAGCAAGAGGTGAGGGTGTAGTGGGTGATGGCAGTGATGGTTGTGGAGGGGAGGTAGAGTTGTGTATCATCGGCAGAAAAAGTAGTCGATAGAATAATTGCTGAGAAGATAATCAATAGATGCAGCCCTATAGCTAGTTGACAGGTCATAGACCTACTGCTGGGTGATAAGCCATGGGATGGGAGACACATTTGGAGGAGATTCCATTCATACAGTAATGTGTTCACGACACGTCATGAGAAGACTAGCAACCGTTTCCTGTGTGTGTGTGTGTGTGTGTGTGTGTGTGTGTCCAGATGTCTTCTGTGGCTTGTGGGAACGAGAGCAGCGGGTGAGTGGAACAGGAAATGATGGCATAAATTCTCATAGGCTTTGATGGCGGCATGTCCCCCATGACATGATCAATCACCCAACAACACGCACGCACGCACGCACGCACGCACACGCACGCACACGCACACACACACACACACACACACACACACACACACATTTGTACATATACACACAATCAAATAACAGCATGTGATATACAACCATGTGACAAACACACAATCAGTAAACCACCCTCTGTCTCTCATCCCTTCCCCCACCAGTGCCACCACCACCTCTTTCTTTATCTACACATCCATCCATCCATCCATCCCACCGTTCCCCATCCTCTCCCTCAAGGAGTGCAAAGGCCATGTGAACAGAGTGTGTGTGTGCGTGCGTGCGTGCGCGCGCGCGCACGTGCGTGCGTGCGTGCGTGCATATAAGCACTTTACTGTGTGTGACCATGGTCTTAAAACTCGGGCAGTAGTTAAGCCAATTAAACTTAATGCGGTTTCACTCTGTCAAACTTGTCACACCAAGGTCAAATTAAACCTCACAGCACTCTTTTCAACTCAACTAAGTTAAAATGAAATATATAAATTGGGTTTCAGAAATGTAGTGAATCATATCATGAATGTTTTATAGTTCATCAAAGGCATGCATTAGATATACTATTGCAGTTGCAGTGCCCGTTTAGGGCGTGCCCATTGGGGCACCTGCCTGTTTGGAGTGTGTGCCCATTTGGAGTAAATGCCAGTGTGGAGTGTGTGCTCACTTAGCATGTGTCCGCTTGAGGCCCGTGCCCGTTTGATGCGGGTGGAGGTTTGGAGCATGTGCCAAGGAGCTAAGCCAGTGGTTCCCAAACTTTTCAGACGTGACCCCCCCAAAATGATCATATTTGGAACTGTAGACCCCCCACCCTAATAAGCACTTGGAATGTAGGGGTTGAGGCATTACATTTAGTTTGACTCGGTTCAACAGATAAATACTGCGTTTGTGAGCTTGTAGATCGGCTATTCTATTTTTTTGCCTCTTTCTTAAATCATTTGACAATTTGGCCAAAGTTTGACATTTTTTTATAGTATAGTTTGTTGTTACTTTTGATGCAGTAATGGTATTTTTCTTTCTTTTTTGGTGTTAAAAAAGTCTTAAAAGTCATTAAATTGTCACTTAACTGTCATCTGGGGGCCCCCCCCCAACCCCAACCCCCCCACCCCACCCCCCAAAATCGTGTGGGGACCCCCCTGGGGGTCCCGGCCCACAGGTTGAGAACCACTGAGCTAAGCAATCAGCTTGGCTCCCGGTACTGCTGCTTCCAGCGTTCCAGCGAACCGTGTGAACTCGATCGGATGAACTTCACATAATCACTATCTTTAGAATGACTCTCTCTGTGATCATCCCCCACCTCTGGAGCCTACTATTGGTCATTTTAAAATAGCCGATCTAGTATAAAATAGAGCTTATGTGGTTACATATTATTCTTTGAATATATTGTACAGTGGCATCTTTATGCCACTGTACAATAACCACATCAACATTACACGCCTTAAGACCAGTCATCACACACTGTGACTGGGACTTTCCAGAACCACTCAATCAGAGTTCTGTGACACAGAGAGAAGTGTGTGTGTGTGTGTGTGTGTGTGTGTGTGTGTGTGTGTGTGTGTGTGTGTGTGTGTGTGTGTGTGTGTGTGTGTGTGTGTGTGTGTGTGTGTGTGTGTGTGTGTGTGTGTGTGTGTGTGTGTGTGTGTGTGTGTGCGCGTGTGCGCGTGTGTGTGCGTGCGTGCGTGCGTGCATGCATGTTAGGCCAAACACACTAGAATAAACACAGGACTGATTATAAACACAGACATGCACAGGCAAGAAAACAAAGAGGAAGTTACGAGTGTGCATATACACACAGACACTGTGTGTGTGTGTGTGTGTGTGTGTGTGTGTGTGTGTGTGTGTGTGCGTGCGTGCGTGCGTGCGTGCGTGCGTGCGTGCGCGCGCGCATGCGTGTTTGCAAAGACACAAGAGTATGTACAGTGATTGATATAAGTGAGGCTTAAACTGCATTCATGTGTGTAATGGATGAATGTAATGTTCATGCCCACATGCACAAACACACACTAGAAAGAAGAGTGTGTGAAGTCATATACCAGTATAAACACATAATAAGTGGTTGTACAGTGTATGTACAATGGCTGGTAAAATGAGGTTTATTATGCACTGTGATTGTGAATGCTGCATACACACCCACCCACCCACCCACCCACCCACCCACCCACCCACACACACACACACACACACACACACACACACACACACACACACACACACACACACACACACACACACACACACACACACACACACACACACACACACACAGTGTCAGTTGGTTTAAATGACCCCCTTCACACTGCAGAGGAATCCCATAACACTGCCCCAATGCAAGTAACACAGTTGGCTCGAGGGCACGCGCGTGCGCGCACACACACACACACACACACACACACACACACACACAGTCACACACTCACTCACACACACACACACACAATGTGCCATGGTGTAATTTGACCTGGCAGTTTGTCTCTGCCCCCAGTAGCTAGGAGAAACAATCTCCCATGTTATGTGTGTGTGTGAGAGAGAGAGAGAGAGAGAGAGAGAGAGAGAGAGAGAGAGAGAGAGAGAGAGAGAGAGAGAGAGAGAGAGAGAGAGAGAGAGAGAGAGAGAGAGAGAGAGAGAGAGAGAGAGAGAGAGAGAGAGAGAGAGAGAGAGACTTCTTGTGGTTTCCTGGTATACTGAGTTTCTTCACTACTGCAGCCTATCTCCTTTTATTGATCCGTCTGTCTGTGTGTGTGTGTGCGTGTGCGTGTGCGTGTGCGTGTGTGTGTGTGTGTAAGTAAAAAAAGTAAGTGTGTGTGTGTGTAGTAATAGGCCCAAGTAATATTTTTACAATATAGGGACACCATCACTCGTTCTGTCTCTCTGTCCCTTGTCCATCTCTCTCTTTTACAGATTTCACTCCCTAACTCTCCCTGTCTCCCACTGCTGTCATGAACAATTCTCTATTTCCTTTTCTTACTGTCTCCCATCGATCACATTTTTATAACTGCATTTCTGTCTCTTTTCATTTCTATCCAATGCTCCCTCACTTCCACTCTCTTCCTTCCTACGATTGGCCGGTGAAGATTCAAATGTTCAAACAGCAGCCAATCCCCTGTTCTCCCTGGAGATCTCTCTCTCTCTCTCTCTCTCTCTCTCTCTCTCTCTCTCTCTCTCTCTCTCTCTCTCTCTCTCTTCTCTCTCTCTCTCTCTCTCTCTCTCTCTCTCTCTCTCTCTCTCTCTCTCTCTCTCTCTCTCTCTCTCTCTCTCTCTCTCTCTCTCTCTCTCTCTCTCTCTCTCTCTCTCTCTCTCTCTCTCTCTCTCTCTCTCTCTCTCTCTCTCTCTCTCTCTCGTGCGCACGCACGCACGCACGCACACACAGACGCATGCACACGCGCTGAGAGAAAGACACACAATCACATCCTTCTTTCAGTTATGGATCATTCTTTCTATCTTCCTTTCTTTCATTTCCTGTGCTTCATTCATTTGCATTTCTTTCCATTCCTTCATTCCCATTTTCAGTCACTCTCTTTCTGTCTTCGTGTTCATTTTTCTGTCCTCTCGTCACTCTTTCCAGTCTGTGCTTCCATGCTCCTCCATGCAAACAGCTGGTGATAAAGTGAGAGACGGCAACAGCAGAGTATGACATCACTTCTATCCCATCAGCCCTCCTTCTGTTCCTCTCTCTTCCTCCCTCGCTCTGGCTCTCTAGAGTCAGACCCATATATCGTTTTGACTGATATCGGACAATATTTACTTGTTTGGTTTTGTGTGTTCAGAAATTGATTCGAAAATCTTGCAGTTTTGGACAAAATATTGGTCAAAACGTTGCTAATGGGTGGTTCTAGGACTCTCCAAAATCTGGATTGGACCCAAAAATGTGCGAGCGTTCGAGCTCTATTCCGCTCTCCCCCTCTCCAGTCCTTTGTCTTTATCCGTCTCTTTCACTCTTGCCCTCTCGCTATCTGTATCTCTCTTTTCCTCCGATTCTCTCTTCTCCCCCACTTGCTATCTTTCCCTCTCTCTCTTCCACTCTACCCCCAATGCCCCGCCTCTCTCTCTCTCTCTCTCTCTCTCTCTCTCTCTGGTCAGACAGTAGATAAAGACCACATTGTGTTGTGTGTCACATGGAAGCAGTCGGGGGAATGCTGTGAATCTACCAATGTGTAACTATGGACCAAGGTCACCATGACAAATAACACAAGGATTCCCCTTTATTGTGTAGAGAGATGTGTGTGTGTGTGTGTGTGTGTGTGTGTGTGTGTGTGTGTGTGTGTGTGTGTGTGTGTGTGTGTGTGTGTGTGTGTGTGTGTGTGTGTGTGTGTGTGTGTGTGTGTGTGTCTCAGAGCAATTTTGCAGTCACACATACAGTCCACACATACATGATGAGGCCTTCTGCTCTTTCTAATAATGTGTGACCAATAATCTGTCTGTGTCCTTTAAGTGGACAAGTGCCCTTTAACCGCTGGCTCATGACTGCACTGCATTGCCGAACAACTGCTACACAATCTGTCCGAAAAACTGTGTACAATACCAGTCTCAAGACACACATACACATATGAATAAACACACACACACACACACACACACACACACACACACACACACACACACACACACACACACACACACACACACAGTTACGTTTATGCTATGATCTATTAGGAGGTACATTAACTACTATGAGTTTGCCCTCTTACACAAGTATGACCTAACTGTGACTCCAAGCATAGCCATCTATTCTGGTATGGACATGTGGACCACTGTAGAAGCAAACATCACACGCACACGCGCACACACACACGCACACACACACACACACACACACACACACACACACACACACACACACACACACACACACACACACACACACACACACACACACACACACACACACACACACACACACACACACACACACACACACACACACACACTGACCTTGACGTCTTGTTCCAGTGTTCTGATCAGTTCTCCGTCCACCTGTCCAGTCTGAGCCACACGCAGAGAGCGCCGCTCTGCCTTCCTCAGACGGTACTGCAGGATACGACAAGTCTTGTTGGCCTGGGAAACACAACGATTCAATAAATTAGTGTTTTATGTTAACGAGGGTCAGTCCTAAAGAAATGTTACAAATGTGCATTCCTAATCAACAGGGTGAGGCCGCAGGCCATATAGTGTCTATGGCATCATGTTTCATTCACATTGTCGCTGTCTGGTAGAAATTTCCATCTCTAGCCACAAGCAACTTAGATGCTATAAATGCTATCTGCATCGAAGTGTCAATCACTCAAAGGTCCTCCGTACCACCTGTTTCAAAATTGCACATAATGCAGGAGACAGTAGACAATTTTGTCCAATCTGTATGGTAGAGTATGTTAAAAGAATATAACTTGTACAATTGGGGTGGTTGTAGTTTGTCTCCCTGCTCTTCTATTGAGACATTCAGATTGTGTCAACGGTAACGTCTCACCTAGACACAGGATCTGACATGAAATTTGACCTGATGGTCAAGATTCAATTTATCCCCTGAGCAAGCAGGTCGGCTCTATTAGCTCAATGGTAAAAAAAAAGAAACAGCACTTGCGCAGGAAACCGGGTTCAAATCCGGGGTAGAAGAGGAAAGTTACACGGTGCTGCTTTAAGTTGATTTTGTTTTTCTTTGAGTTATCATTTCTGAGGAGTGCAGCTGGCATTGATATGGCTGGCCAAGGAAAAGAGGAAAAGCTGCTTCAGATCTGCTTATATAGAGCTGATGGGGAAATTGGACAGCACCATGTTCCTTCTGCATTATGGGGAGGGGCAGGGGTTTATTAGTTTGATTTTGTTATTAGGTTTTTGAAGAAATGTTTTTTTTAAATATTTTGGTTGGATTGCAATTTCATTAGGTAATATATTAGTTAGTGTTGTATTGGTTTATGTTGTAGTTATGTGTAGTCTTTTTAACTGCTATGTCCTAGTCTATCCCCCTTTGTGTTAAGAGTGGACTGATCAACCACTGTATATGTTCCCCTCATGTCTCATTTTGGGTAAGTGAGTTGTGCTCTTCAGTTCATTTCTGTTTTGTTTATGTTGACCTCATTAATTTTGGGTCCAGACCAGAGGTCATCAACATGTCCATACACGAACAAACGTGTCCGTGGCAAGTCATGTCTATGTCCGTGACACTTTTTTTATTTTGAAAAAAAGAAAATCAAAATATGGTTTATATATTGTCTTCAATGTAAAAACATATTAAAATGTGTTTAAATAACTTTGGTGACTTGTAAAGTAACATGCTCATTAATATAATATGTTCAGGAGATTTGTAGTATTGCACATGGTGCCGTACACAATTGCATCAGGTGAAGACAACAAGACAGTTAGAAGAAATGATTGCTGCCTCAATTCTGTGAAAATAGCTAAATGTGCTTTCAATAAAAAGCACATTTATAAAATTATTAAAGTCAACGGCATGCGAGGGACCACAGTGAAACCATGGTGCAGGAAAAGAGCAAAACAGAAGGCATGTCATCTGTTCATAAGGAGCTAATTTATTACCAAGGCAAAGGAGGGCAGAACTGGTCAAGTAAAGCCAGCGTTAGTCGTTAGTTGAGAGACAGTGTTTCAAAGTGTCCACTAATGACAATAACAACTATAATAACAGTCAACAATCATAATCCATGGAAACCATCCATCCACAGCCTGGGTCCTCCTCCATATCTTTTTTTGTCTCTCAAGTTTCCTTGTTCCAGTGTTCCATTGGCATTTTATCCTCGACGTTTCCGTGAGAAGCATTCAACATGTTATTATTACGTCAATCAAATCAAGAGTAGCTTGTAGTGTGTTTTTTTTTTCCATTGTTACATGTGCATGCCTTGGCTTGGACTTTCTCATCAACAGCAGAATACCTGATCACCTTAATGGAATCCACAACTAGCTACCGTACCTTGCCAAACCAAACGAAACCAATGGTTTAGCTGGTAGAACTTGATTTGATCTCCTTCTGTCCTCAAGTAACACTGTCCTTTGAAAAGCCAGCAATCTCTATAATAGCCATATGATGTATAATACGCTAAGTGGCCCTTTTGCATTGGAAGCACTGTCTATACTGATTAGAACTTAGGTAAAGTGGCTCAGTTAGTTAATGCAGACATACTATTCTGCCCTGCCAAGGTAAAGTGCAGTAACTACGTTTTTGGACACACCGACTTATTTGTGTATCCCAAAGGTCAAATTAGCCTTTGTGATTTTGGGGGATAAACAATTACCTCAAGAACAGATGTAAAATTAGTGTAATATCACTTATATGCCGATATCTCATTTGGCTGACCAGTTGAATCACTTTTAAACCCATTTTTCAGTGATTTCTTTTTTTTTTCATAGTTACTGCACTTTACCTTGGCAGGGCAGTATTGTTTTAAAATGTTCAGCACATTGGAATAGACCCTATGACACATTAGGAGTCCATTAGTATACATTTAGGGCTAGGCCAATATGTTATTTTCCATGTCCGTGGCAAAAATGAAATATTAATGAAAATGTCCATCACAAGCTGCCATGGTGATGACCCCTGGTCCAGACTTTTTGTTATTTGTTCAAAAAAATAATAATAATTAAAAAAAAAGAAACATTATTTTAAAGAACTACTCAAGTCTCCCTGTGTCTCTCTTGCCAACGAACTCGGTTTGAGTGAAAGATGAACTATTTCTAAAATAAATACAATATTTAGGGTGTTTTTAATTTCAAATTTGGGTTATAAAGGGCAATTATAATGTATTAAGGCATACAGTATAAGGCTTATTAGCCAGGGATCCTTTTAACAAGAGATTGTGACTAAATAACTTCATTGGATCCATTGGAACACAGGCTCTGTTTTCCATTTCCTGAGAAGCAACGATATTGGACACTGCAGCGATGATAATGACCTGTTCCAGCTGCTGACGTAGTTCCTGGAGCTGGTAGACATCCTCTTCCATGTACATGTCTCTCATCTCCAGCATCTCTGACCGCTGCTCCTCCATCTCATCCTGCACGTCACACCAAGTGGAAGAAAAGTGTGAGGGAAAGACAAAGAGGGAGCTTGAGTTATACTGGCATTTTAAAACGGTGCCATAGAGAGACGTCCATAATAATGGGTCAATAGAGAATAGTTTATTATGTCATCACTCATTATGCATCATCTACATCAGTGACTCTCAAAGTGGGGTCTTTGGGGGGGGGGGGGGTTCCCCAGCAAAAGTAGATAATATAGCATCACAATAATGTTAACCACTTTATCTTTCCTTTAACTTTATTATTTATATGTTGGATACATTTTTCTTCTCCCCAAAATGTTTTTGGGGAAAGAAATGTTTTTTTTTACACAAACCTTGGCACAAAAGATTTTCACATGGGGGTCCGCACGTCCGCGGCCAAATACATATCAATTTGGGGGTCCTTGACATGAAAAGGTTTGAGAACCACTGATCTCCATTCTCCCCTGGGGGTTCCTTCCCAGGCCGCACTTTGAGAACCACTGGCCTGGATTATATGGACTACCTCCAACACGAGCGTACCCCAAGGAACCGTGCCACCACCCTTCCTGTTCACCTACACTACGACCTTATGGTTCAACTCAAGTATGTGCCACCTGTCGCTGCTGTGACACCTGAATTTCCCTCCAGGGATCAATACATCCTTATCTTATCTTATGGGATGTCTTGAAGAAACGGTATGAGGATCACTGTGGGAAAGACCTCTGGTTCTCAACGTGGGGACCGGTCCAGGGACCCCCAGGGGTCCTTGATGGGGGTTCAAAGGGGCCCCCAGCTAAATGATTGATAGTTAGGAACCAAATGGACACTTCTGGGTCTGTAACTCAGAGATTTTACGACTGAAACTAAATGGACTGGAAATCACAGATTAGACCACATTTGGACCACGAACGATACTAAAAGCAAAATGTATTCATATACTCTCACACTTTCATCAGCAATGTATCTAACAATGTACTTATGTAACCTCTATGTCATCAGCAGCACCCACTATGACTGTAACATCATATTCATCTAATCATCTCCATAATGCCATGTTCATTATTAGCGCCTCATTATGCTTTTGCTGTGCATTAAACGTCAGTGTCTTCTTTATCAAAGAATCACCTGCCAGTCTCTCCAAAGCCTAATTCATACTTTGTCGTGCCAAAAATAGCAGATCTACAAGCTCACGACGTGTCACGAGCTCACAACGTGTCACTTCACTGCATCGCTGTCAACCTTCATCAGTTACTTAACATTATAAAGCTTACGGCTTCTCACCTACAGCCTCAATACTGACATCAAGCCATATCCATGGTTTTGATCATCATCATTATCATGATTTTGATCATCATTATTGTGATTACTGCCTCCTCAGAGTGATGTACTGCACAATATAGGCTTACATACTAAAGGTCAGTTTAAAATGACCTCATTAATAGAGATCTATATCATATAACTCTTTCATAACGGACGTGAAGACGTCGCCTGCATTCGCTGTATCATTATTTTACATTAATACAGTGATCATAAATGTTTCAATGCTGGGCTGGCATTATTTAAGTATTCACTGAATGGCGCTTCTTGTTGAATTAAAACTATTGTTCTAATGAATGTCTTGCTGCCTCACCAACTATTTCTCTAACCATTATGGACACTAATATAAGAAATTATTTGGCATGCATTGGCAATGATTGCCTGTTCCAAAAGCAATGTCTTGCTCTGCCCCTCAGGACTGGCAGAAAATGGAATTACTTTTGTCTACTGCAATGAGCTGAATCATACATCACTAACAAGCAGGCTTATTACGCTTATTAGATTATATTCCTCTATC
>NC_139947.1:39215968-39290968 GCF_963454915.1 Gymnoscopelus microlampas | reverse complement strand
GATATGAGTTATGGTTCTGTCCCTATCGGGGCATGACTGGAACTTGCAGTGCCTCTCGTGGCTCAAGTCGCTTCAGACGGCGCGCCTCTATCGTTTTAACTGTTTCTTAGCGGAGCCGTCCCCCTTTTACAGTACAGTACATCTTAATAATAACAATAATAACTTTATTTATAGCACTTTTCAAAACATGAGTTACAAAGTGCTGAACAGCAGTTGGAGCATAAAATATATAAGTACGGTAAAATAAAACATACACGTTAAAAAAAAGACTCTTGGGTTTGAGTCTTTGAGTACGGCACTTCCGCATTCCAGGAGTGCGGAAGTGACCAGGACGGCGTCAGATGACGTGAAGGGGACCCCCGTCACGTCAAACGTTTGGTCACATTTGTCCCAAGAAGTCACTATAGGCCGTTTTGAGAGTGAGAGTGTGTAGTGCCAGTTATGAAAGCCTATTTAAACACTAGACCACCAAATCAGCCCAATGTTTACGTCATAATGTACAACGTGGGGCAGGTTCTTTTCCTATGGAAAAGGGAGTCTGATAAATCTGATACGGGAACTATTACACCGACACCCATTTACACAACACACACACATGCATGCGCATGCAGTCACACACACACACACACACACACACACACACACACACACACACACACACACACACACACACACACACACACATGCAGATGTGTGTGCACACATGCAGATCCCATGCACACAATTGATTGGTGATGTTGACTGATTAGCTTCAAAAAAAGCAAAATAGGACCACTCAGTGTATTTCCTGAGGAATGTTTGCAATGGTGGTGTGTGTGTGATTGTGACTGTGTGACTGTGTGCATGTGTAATGTTTGTGTGTGTGAAAGAGGAAGAGAGGGCGCATGTGTGTGTGTGTGTGTGTGTGTGTGTGTGTGTGTGTGTGTGTGTGTGTGTGTGTGTGTGTGTGTGTGTGTGTGTGTGTGTGTGTGTGTATGTGTGTGTGTGTGTGTGCATTCCTAATCAATCAGTGTGGAGAGTAGTCTAGCCAGTAGCCACTGCCAGTGTTTGGGACATGCTAATGTTATTGATCAATTTGCCTTATCAATCACCCACGAGAGAACATGGATCTGTTTGCCTGGTAGACCAATACAAGGTTTCTACATCTGCAAACGTGTTGAGGTATTCTATAGAGCGTGCGTGCGCGCGTGTGTGCGTGCATGCGTGTTGAATGGATTTAACGTATTACTATATCATTATCATTGATATTACCAGTTATGAGATGCAGCTGTTTTCGCATGGAGCTGCATACTCTGTGTGTGTGTGTGTGTGTGTGTGTGTGTGTGTGTGTGTGTGTGTGTGTGTGTGTGTGTGTGTGTGTGTGTGTGTGTGTGTGTGTGTCACGCCCTGATGATAACATCTTTCTTGGAGTCAGTACTGGTTAGAGTCAAGTGTATTGCACATTAGGAAAACAACTCACTGGAAACTGATACAGTAAACTGAAACTCCACCATATTTTGGGTACTTTACTTTTCATATACATTTCAAATATCTAGGAAAAGCTCCGCTAATTATGTACATTGAAAAGATAATGTACATAAGCTACCATCACCAGCTACCTTCACCAATTACAGCACTGGGACGTTAAATAGGCCTATTACTATAATTCACAATAGAATGATCGTTTTACTTAATTTCAGGTGGGATGCATGTCTTAATTGGCTAATTAGCAGTGCTTGGTTGAACTAGGTTGTGTTATGCATTCATCCCTGACCCTATGTGTGGTTTAAGTAGGCTGCACATGTTATGTACACATAGCATTTCTATGATAACGTAGGCTAACGTTACTTCTAGGTTTGACTTACTTTAAGGTAATCATTTTCAGATCTCAATTCCTCGATTTCCCTTGAAAACTCCTCGTGCATCCCGTCCATAAACTCCTCTGTTGTGAGGTCGGAGAAAGCCAGAGATGTGCTGGCGGGGACCCTGCTGTCAAACGAGGTGATAGATCGTTCATCGCCGGGAGAGATGCTCCCTTCCCCGGTGTCCACTCCCAGGGACAGTCGGTTCCTCTCGTCCCTCTCCGGGGCGGAGGTCTTGGCAGCGGTCAGCCGGCTGGATCTCTCCGTGGCCGGCTTCTCGCCGTCCAGCCCGCCGCACCGGCTGCTCCTCGACTCGGCGTCGCTGCTGACCGCGTCTGCGGAGAGCTTGTTCTCCTCCGAGGCGCAGTCCGAAAGCTCGGAGCTGCTGTCGGTCGGCGAGAGCTTCCCGGGAGCGCAGCCGGAGTCTTTGGACAAGTCATCGGATCCAATACTGGCGTCCGAAACCTTTCTACGTCCGGTGTTCTTCCCCGTTTTACCTCCCGAGCCCTTCTGGGATACGGTGGATGATTTGCCCGTTAGTTTACCACCCCCACCGCCTTTCTCCGTCTTCGTGTCTTTCACGCCACCGCTGCCCGGCGTGCTGCGCCTGGAAGCGCGGCTACCCAGGTGGATGGCTCCCGGTTTGACGCTGAGGGTGGGGGTCCCGATCCCTCCCCGGATCTTGGTCAGCGACCACCCGGGTACATCCTTCGGTCTGGCTGGGGACGGTGCCCGGTTGATCTTCTTCTTCTTCTCGCCTGCAGGCTTAGCAGGGAGTACCGAGGGCTCGTTCGGTTGTTGTTGTTGTTGCTCGGACATCGTCTGCCGGCTGTCCGAGCTCTCGGTCCCGCCTCCGCTTTCCATTTTGTGCCGTTGGTGAGGCACCCTCCGTTCCTTGGGCGAGGCGAAGAGGTGAGTCGGCGAATTATGGACATCAACCTTTGTTTTTGTCATTCATTCCGCTTTAACGACCACGGGGGAAACAGAAATGAAACCTCCCTGCTTGTAAGAAAGGGAGGTAGAAGTTGTTTAGATAAACAACTGCAAAGCAGCGGAGAAAAGAGGGATCCTCCTCAGAAATTCCACAATGAGCCGTATATGCAACAGTGAAAGGAATGGAAATCCAGACTGCAGAGCCGCTGGATCCGGCTCGCTCCTCCACGTTGTGTGGTTGTATGTAGGTCTTGTTTTTCGGAGGAAATAATTCCGCTTTGTGTTGATATAGGCTTCCTTCCTTCCTTTCCTTCCCTGTCGCCTCGCCTGGTCGCTCCACTCGTTCTCCTTTTCTCTGTAAAGAACGACTCGCCGGTCAGAGTGAGAACAGAGAGATAGTGTGCTCGCTTGCTCGCTCGCTCTCTCTCTCTCTCTCTCGCGCGCGCGCGCTCTCTCTCTCTCTCTCTCTCTCTCTCTCTCTCTCTCTCTCTCTCTCTCTCTCTCTCTCTCTCTCTCTCTCTCTCTCAATTCAGCCTTAAAGGGGCGTTTTACATTGTCAAAGAAAATAAATAAATACAAAAATTAAATAAAATAGAATTGCATGTAGTCTACACTTAAAAATAAAGGCCAATTACAATAAAGATAATAAATGTCTCTCTCTCTCTCTCTCTCTCTCTCTCTCTCTCTCTCTCTCTCTCTCTCTCTCTCTCTCTCTCTCTCTCTCTCTCTCTCTCTCTCTCTCTCTCTCTCTCTCTCTCTCTCTCTCTCTCTCTCTCTCTCTCTCTCTCTCTCTCTCTCTCTCTCTCTCTCTCTCTCTCTCTCTCTCTCTCTCTCTCTCTCTCTCTCTCTCTCTCTCATCTCAGGCTGAGCGCATCCTTTCTTCTCTCTCCACGGCTCTCTGTCGCCACCATAGGCACAGACGAATGGCAAGCAACACAAGCTGGCCGCGAAATGAGGGAGAGGGAGGTGAATGCGCTGGAAGGAACAGTTGGGCATGGATGTGTGTCAGTCTACTCTCCACCATCAGGCAAGCTAAAGCTTATTTGTAGCACGCCCAGCCGAATAATGGTCACACTTTTACTGATAGTACAATTGGATGTATTTCCATAAAACTAACGTCAAAGCTGCAAAGACAGCAAACACAAACAAAATATTAAACACCTTGCGTTTTAATTAATACAATAAACAATAAAACAGACCTACAACAGACATTAATAAAATAATAGCACTTAGAAACAAAAAAACATACCTTTGTACACCTTTCGGCAGGGGCTTGCAAGTTGAAACCTTTTTTTGCAAACTATTATCTGTTCTGTAACTTCTGTTTGTTGCTTGCTGCTGCTGCAAACACTTTCTGTCCCAGGTGAAATCTATCTCTAATCCGGGGATCCCCTGGGGTGCGCAAGATGCCTAGTCTAGGGGATGCGTGACATTAATAGTGTAATGGTGGTGCGGGTGTTATAATTAGACAATATTAACACATACATTTCTCTGAACGTTGACATTTCACCAAACAAATACCTCTTTGTTCTATTACTGGTAAAGATATAACATTTTACTGCACCAAATTGGAAAATAAAAGCATGACCATTGATACACAAACCAAAAGATAACAAAATAGAAGCAGCCATACAGAAAATACACAGCAATGCAATATACTCTACATTATGTACATAAACCCCAAATCTAAAAAATAAATAGCAGTGTCCATGGGGTCATTTACATGATTATAGTTATGTTTTATTTATTAATTTTTTGTTTCCTGTTCAGTTTCAGTTAGTTAACTTTGCTGAAGGGGGTTTCCCTGTAAAAAAAAAAAACACAAAACACATCACTCATGGCACCAGTCACAAAAACACAACATAAATGATATTCCGAACATAACTCAACAACATAAACTACAATAAACACATAACTTCCCCACTGCATTCCTATAGTAATGAACAACTTAATAAAATAGAATATAACCATATTATAATGTGTGTGCGCCCTGAGGCATGCTGGGAGGTCCCTCCCCTGCTACCCTGTAGTTACTTCTCACTTTTTGTAGTCTACAAAAAGTGAGAATTATAGGACATAGAAACAAATAATTATTGAAATAAGGAAATGAGCAAAAGGTAGACAGATGGACAAAGAGGAATATCAAGCTATAGTTTGTGATACAGACTGTTGGCTTAATCCAGGGATATAGGCACATTGAACGTTTTGAAACAACAAACTACTCATTCTGGGTACAGGATTATGTTGAGTCTGTTAGAACATGTGCAAAAATCATGCATTATGATAAACAGGCTATATCATCACCTATCAGTTGACCAAATGTTCCAATCAAATTTTAACAGTCTCTTGCTACAGTGCATTCCGTGACATACTGTAGCTGGACTGCACTGAGACCATAGAGGGAATGAATCAATAGCTTGATATTTGAACCTGCCTTTGGGCTTACGGTATGTAATTTTAGATGTACACATTCCCACAGACATGGTTGGTCCAATGGGACTTGCCATCCTACAAACCCAGAGTTAGAGTGTGAGTTAAATGAATATTGTCCTTAGAACATTATTTTTAGACGAAGGGGAGCTGATAAACAAGGTATTAATTGGCAGCCACCACTCCTAATAGTTAGGATGGGATCGGCAAATCTAGGGACACATTCTACGTATGTGCAAATGTACTGTAGCAAATAAAATAATGCAACAACAAGGACGTGTTGTCCTTGCGAATTTTGATAGTTGCATGAAACAAATTAAAAAACAATTAATGCATATTTCTCTTACATCTGAAATAAATGTATGTACTACTCTTGGTCCTTATGCAATCGCCTGTATATAATGACTATTACACATCACAACGGTCTCCCTTTAACAGAGCTATTCCCATCATCACTAATTCAACTAGTTTCCTCTTAGAGGTCAGTGTATCACTTGACACCATGTGGTACAGAGGGAATCTGTGTGTGTGTGTGTGTGTGTGTGTGTGTGTGTGTGTGTGTGTGTGTGTGTGTGTGTGTGTGTGTGTGTGTGTGTGTGTGTGTGTGTGTGTGTGTGTGTGTGTGTGTGTGTGTGTGTGTGTGTGTGTGTGTGTGCGTGCGCGAGCGTGTGCGTGTGTACATGTTTCTGTGCGTGTGTGTGGTGTGTTTGTGTGACTAACTAAGTGGTTGAGAGGCACATGGTCCATCTAATGTTACCATTCTCTCTTTCTCTCGTATCCCCCCTCTCTTTATTAAACTTTCGTTTCATCCCTCTTTTTTTGCCTCCTTTCCATCCTCTCTCTACCCCTTCATTCCTTTCTTTCTCTCTCTCCATCTCTCTGGTTGTGGTAGCCTACAGTGAAGCAGATGATCAGACAAATGGAGAAAATCATAAAGGTAATCTTGCCCATTATATCTTTTAGAAGCTGAATACTTGAATTGATAATAATATTATTCATTTCAGTCAAACCACAGAAAAAAAGGCAAATAATATGTTTTTATATCCTTCTTTGCGTGAAATCTTTGCTTATGTGCATGTGTTTCCTGCGAGAACTTCGGCATGCATCGCTTGGAACGCCGGTTGTCCAAAAATATCAATAAATCCGCAAATCATGATGTCATAAAACTGACATCAATGACTGGTCTGGACTCCATATGCTGGCATGGCTGACATGGAACTACATATATGGGGCATAAAATGGACACAGACAGACAGATACAGAAATCTACATACTGCATATTGGCATAAAAAGGATACAGACAGACGGGTACAACGGGTACTCTGAGTACGGGTACATCGGGAATTGCAAAACCATAAATGATGCCTGTTCCCAATCGGAATCGACATAGGATGGTTAATCCAGGATGTGGGGCAGCAATGGCTCAGGAGGTAGAGTGGCCATCTCCAAATACGAAGATTCATGGGTCGATCCCTCCTGGCTGATGCGTGTCATCAGCCAGGAGCACAAGTGTCATTGTGCAAGACACAGAAAACCCTCACTGCTTCTGATGAAGCAGGTTGGTGCCTTACAAGGCTGCCTGTGCCACCCACCGGTGTGTGAATGTATGAATATAATGCACATCGTAAAGTGCTTTGGAGAAATGCACCATTTAACATTTTATGTTGAGATAAAATAATTCCTTCGCCCTTTGTTCTCACATTCTGATCTTTTCTTTCCTTTTTCCTTTCTAGTTTTCACTCTTTTTTCCTCTTCATTAATCCTCCACGTCTTCTATGTTCTTCTCCAGTGTGCTAACTTCTCCTTCTCTCTCTTCTTTGTCTCTCAACATTGTTTCACAGATATGCTCAGGTTCCTATAGCTTTACATTTTATTAGTCGATGAATTACTCTTCTAGTCTATTGTTCACGGCTCATTCATTAACTTGTCACCTTCTTACAATTAAATAAAATAGGCAATTAATGAATCTTTAAGGACTCATTAACACTGAACAACCATTAAAAGTGAATACTCAAGTGATATCTGTGTTTAGTAACTTAACCACTGGAACCGTAGATTGTAGATTCCCAATTATGGGCATGTCTAGTGAACTTTCTGCAAAAAAAGTTGATTTACAAGCTCACAACTCCCGCTGATCGGTCCAGTGGTGCTTGTAGCATGTCGTGCAAAACAGGCCCCTCCAGCAAACTTTGAAAGCCAATCGTTGTCAATTGGAATAGAATCGAGAAATCTGACAGATACATGTTGATCACATGACCACAGAGATAATGTATTGTGTACCAATTTGGGTGAGGTTTGGACAAAATCAGTAGGAGTAGTAGCAAAAACTTTGTTTTGTAAAGGAAACGAATATTTTTGAGACCTACCGTTCAAGAGTTATAGGCCAAAACATTGGCCACATTCCCAATAACTATTGAGAATGTGCATGCAAAGTTTCACCGCTATTGGACACTATGTTCATGATTTGAGGCATTTTGTTCAAAACAGACTGCTCCTGCAAACTTTGGAAGCCAACTTAGTCAATCAGGATGGAATATGAAAAATTGGACAGATCCGTCTTGATCACATGACTATAGAGATAATGTGTACCGATTGGCGTGATGTTTAGACAAAAAAGATGATATCCAAAAAATTCTTTAGCAAAAAACGGCCTCCTGGTGGTGATATAACAGGCTAAGCTGCTCACAGATGGACGGACAGACACACGGACTGACACACGGACAGACAGGTGCGAAAACATTGTCTCGGCCACGCCTTTCGGCCTGGCGGAGACAAAAATGTATCTCTATTTAAAAAAAGGTAAATCCCTTCTATAATGATATTTATATAACATATTAATGCCCTTTTAATATTTGGTGGATTCCTACACACGCAGATTAGACGCACGCACGCACACATGCACGCACACTGTATTACATTATCACCATTAACCAGTGCTTATGTAACAACATTAGTATTCATGTTTCCTCTCAGGTCATTTGTCATATTATGTCGGGTCTTTGTCTGTATTTTGGCTGTTTGCCAGAAACAACCCATCACGCCATTCCTAACAGAACCGATATTACGGTACAGGTCAGCTACAGTCTGGGACAATCATGGAATGTCAATAAATCATGAAAAAAACATTCTAGGATGGGCAGAGACAGAACCGTAATGGGTAGAACTATTATAGGCAGAGTGTTCTAGTGGCATTCAACAACACTCTCAAACCAGTGTTGACTGGTGCTGTTAAGACAGACAGATGCATTAACATCATCATAATGTATTGCCATAAATTAGCCAATCTGAATTGGAAGACAGAATGGAATGGATAGTGCTGAATGGCAGAATGAAAATGACTACTTAATCATGCTTTCGATTGGCTCTAGAGTGGCAATGAAAATATATTTATTTGATTCACAGAACCAACAACCAACCCAGCATGGTTACCGCAGTCTGTGGATATGTATGTTAATCTTAAGGTGACCATCTTGAATTTACCAGAACAGACAACCATTAGGATTGGTGCATCTATGCATTGCTGTGCAAAGCAGCTCATGACTAAATTAATTCAAAATGGCTGCCGCAGTCTGGAGTGTCAGAATGGCATTCTCTGAATCATTCATGAGCAGCCAATCCAGTGTGGATGCTGAAGAGGGGTGGCAAAATGGCATTCTTTGAATAATTGAGCAGGAATCTGTGTGGCATACAAAGAGTATGATGGTGGCCCCTAAGAGGCACATTACTCCCGACTAATTAGCTCTCATACAAAACACTCTGTGCCTTACAATGGTGGTAAATTCCAAGTTCTCAGCCCTCTTGGGCAATGTTTATGTATAAGTATAATACTTTATACTTTATCCTTGGCCAACAGAGCTATTTGCATTATGCTATTTGATACATTTTAGGTCCTATATGGTTTAGGCCTAGGTCCTGTATGGACCACGTGCCAGTATATGTTGTTGTGTACTTGTGTCTAAATGTGATAAACCTGTGTAAAACTGTTGTACTTGGCAAATTAAGCATTTCTGAGGCTGGTTCTGTTTAAATTATACTTTTTTCCCTAATTGGTTTCCTTGCAGATCTCTGCCCTGGATT
Organism: Gymnoscopelus microlampas; assembly: GCF_963454915.1. NCBI lineage: Eukaryota > Metazoa > Chordata > Actinopteri > Myctophiformes > Myctophidae > Gymnoscopelus > Gymnoscopelus microlampas. Next base: position 39,281,687 of record NC_139947.1, on the reverse strand, counting down.
AGCTATGGGCTGTTTGTACTTAAACTGACTTCTAGGTTGTTCTTGTCCTGTATTTTTCATTCTAACATTAACAGCTAATCAATAGAAGAATATACTGTAAATCAAAGTTGAAAAAGAATGCCATGGCACTCTTCTTACTGTTCATAAACAACAAAAAGGCTTGCACACTGAAAATTAACATTCTGAGGCTCTTAACGTTAAAACGCCCTTTTCCCCTCCAATGTCACTCCTTTAAGGATATTGAAAAAGCAGTATTTGGACATGTGCCTTCATCAGAGTAGTGTAATTTGAGGTCCTATATGCAGTAATCAGATAAAACCAAGTTTAGGACTTACAGGAAAAAGTATGGTCTTGAACTGCTCTACATGTAAAGTGTCATGAGACAACTTGTTGTGATTTGGCACTTTTTGTACATAAAATTGACTTGATTGACTTCCAGGTCAATCTTCTGTACCTCTTTGGCACAATCTCAAACCTTTTCATATTCTTAAAACACTCTTCATATATAATCCATATATTATTTCTTAAGGGAGCTGTTCTGCTCTGGCAGAACTTGATGTCCTGGTCTACTACTGCCCCATCAATGATAGATTCATACATCATAGTGACAGGCCTCAACTCGTATCATCAGAGGACGTATTAGAAGAACGCCAGTGAAGGTCTATAATGTTGGATATATGAAGAGTCAGCTCCCTGGGGTTACATCAGTGTGTTATATAAGAGAAACTACATGGAGCATCCAGCGCATCACATCACAATGACTGTCACTGACCACTGTGACAAATTCTGACAATAATTAACAGTATTGTGTGTGTGTGTGCGTGCGTGCGTGCGTGCGTGCGTGCGTGCGTGCGTGCGTGCGTGCGTGCGTGCGTGCGTGCGTGCGTGCGTGATAGAGTGAGTGAGAGAGAAAGAGGGAAAGAAAGAGGAGGGAGAGAAATTCCAATTTCAATATATTGCAGTCTATTTTCCCTAATGCACTTGATTCTGTCAGCCTGCCCAGAAAACAACACCCACTTCCCACTGCTCTTCCACATTTTTCCCAAGGTGGGTGATTCTGCAAATTAATTCCTGTCAGTCTGACTGTCTGTTAGTGTCTTTCAATAATTGTATGAAGTGGTTGAAGTATATTTACACAAGAAGTCTACTTTACTTGAGTGTTTCCATCTTTCATAGCTAGTGTATACATCTACTCCACAATTTCACAGCAACATGTGGTGAACTATTTGCCAGGTGAGGCAGCATAAATGTGGGCATGGCATAATGTAATACAGCAGCCCATGGTGTTCATATTATACATGGGTAGATCCAATATACTGTAGTCTACAGTGGTGGGTAATAAATCAACAAATATGCCTGCAAAGGCAGCTTATAATGTGCTCACATATTGTAGAATTATACAACACAATAAGCGAATGTGTTGGAACTGGAGAGAGAGAGAGAGAGAGAGAGAGAGAGAGAGAGAGAGAGAGAGAGAGAGAGAGAGAGAGAGAGAGAGAGAGAGAGAGAGAGAGAGAGAGAGAGAGAGAGAGAGAGAGAGAGAGAGAGAGAGAGAGAGAGAGAGAGAGAGATACAGGGACTCTACAATATTTAATTGTCAATATGTCAAATACGATTCCGTATTTTACAGGATGTATAGCAACACAGCTTATTTTTTCCTCTTAAGATAGGCATGCGTTTGAAAAGCTTTTTAAAAAAGAAACAGAAACATCCATGCTTGTGGGAAAAGAAAATACGAAAAAGTGCGCAAAGGCACAAGGGGGAGTGGTTTCACCTGTTTGAGGCAGAGCCTCACTTTGACCTTTCAAGTCCACGTTCAAATGTTATTAGCCTTTTAATTTGGTGCTATTTAGACTCTCTCTGAGCCTCCCTTGGTAGTAGGTTTTTAGTATTACGGTCTTGCTTGTATCATGTCAGTATCATGGTCAGCATCATGGTCAGTATCATGTCAGTATCATGTCCGTATAATGATCAGTATCATGTCAGTATCATGTCAATATCATGGTCAGTACCATGTCAGTATAATGTTCAGTATCATGTCCGCATAATGGTCCGTATCATGGTCAGTATCATGTCAGTATCTGACTTCTGCCGCCACCATTACCACCTTTTGTTTGATTGAAAGAACGATAGCCAGGATGGATAGCCATGATGGATAGCCTTGCATGGCTGGATGACATATTTTTTGCTTTTACATCTATCCCAGTTGAGAGCGGGTACTCCAAAAGCACATTTCCAAAAGCACATTTCCAAAAGCACTTTCACTTCTGCCCTTAGGTGCCGCCACAAACGCAAGAAAGTTGCATTGTCTGTCGTACAAACTCTGTCAGCTTCCTTTTGTCCTGGGGGCTGCACCCCACGACCGCCACATCTCTGGGTAGGCAACCCGACCTGGCGGAGATCTGCACTCAGAGGAATGCACTTTTCTGGCTATTTATTTTGATCACTATTTCAAGGTGGAAGATTTTGTCAAATGCACCATCTGTTTTGGTTTGGACAATCCACTGTGAGACTACAATTCTCATGGGATGCCAGGCAGGCAGACAGCCAATCTGTCAGTAAACCAGCCACAGCCAGTCAGTCACTAGACTAACCAGTTAACCAGTCAGCCAACTGGCAAATTAACAAATCAGCCAAACATTCTAACAGTCTGCTGTCCAGCAAACCAGCCAACCAGGCTGCAAAGGTCAACCAACCAACCAACCAGCCAACCTGTCTGTCTGTCTGTCTGTCTGTCTGTCTGCCAGCCATCACACAGACATCCAGTGCAGGAGCAAGTCTGGCAGGACAGCCTCCTTGTGTGTGTATGTTGCTTATATCCATGCTGGGAGAGACAAAGCTCTCAAAAAGGTTTTCAATTAAAATGCCTGACACAAAAGTGAGCACATTATTTTGTTTCATGAAGCCAACATTTTCTCCATGGCCAGTCATTTTCTATAAAACTATGACAATTATAAATTCTTCTTCTTCTTATTATTATTTTTTCTGTCACCCAAATTGTGTACAATTATGTGTTGTAAACTCAACAAATCTTTCCTCCTCTCCCCTGTCGCCCTCCTACACAGTAAAATGTAAAAGGTGTATACAAAATTGATGAATTAACACAGAAGATTTTCCTCAGTAACTTTCTGTCCTTCTCAATAATGAAAAGCAACAGTTGCAGAGGATAGTAATTCATGTCAGTCAGTGCATGTCCCCTAATGGCTTCTACTGTAGAACACATTCAACCAGGAGACACTCATTAACAGTGAGCATATTTCACTAATTATCAGAGAAAAACACCCTGGCATGCGTCTCACTGCTGTCCACTCAGTACAATGATGAAAGTACATGATTTCCAGTCTATGTTGCAGAGACAAAGAGAAGCGCTAACGATAAATGGAAATTTGCTGACCTTGCAAGTTATATTTGGTTCAGTAATTGGAAAGCAGTCAACCACTGTGTGTGTGTGTGTGTGTGTGTGTGTGTGTGTGTGTGTGTGTGTGTGTGTGTGTGTGTGTGTGTGTGTGTGTGTGTGTGTGTGTGTGTGTGTGTGTGTGTGTGTGTGTGTGTGTGTGTGTGTGTGTGTGTGCGTGCGTGCGTGCGTGCGTGCGTGCGTTTGAGTGTGTGTGTTTGACTGAAAGAGAGTGTGTAGTTGTATGTGAGTGATAGTGTGTGTGCATGGATGAGATTGCATGTGTCTGTGAGAGATTGTGTGTGATGACTAGCTTGCATCAGCAAAGCCACTGGTACACTTTGCCTGTCGACATGTCATGAACAGAAAGTCATTTCCCCTATCATTAACTCTTTGGGCTGTATCCTGCTCTGTTTGAACTGAAGTATTTCATCTGCTTGACATTGGCACAATAATGAGTCTCAGCTTATCAGTAAAATGCCATCCCCTCCCCAACTACCTGAAGGCACCACAGATTTGTAAAACAAGCCAAAAAACATCCTTGTTAAGGAGAAAGCTCCCTTGCAGGAGGCTGCAATTCCAAACTGGCCACTGTCAAAATACACACACACACACACACACACACACACACACACACACACACACACACACACACACACACACACACACACACACACACACACACACACACACACACACACACACACACACACACACACACACACACACACACACACACACACACACACACACACATGCACGAGGGAGTGTATATCTGAGAGAGAGAGAGAGAGAGAGAGAGAGAGAGTATAATGATCAAAACTTGAGTGATGCTGTGAAGGAAACAGACCAGGTGGTCAAACTGTCAATCAGACCTCTTAAAAAGAGGTCTTAGTGTGATTTAACGAGGAGAGAAACCACACCGCACTGTGGAAAAAAACTCTTCTTGACATTCTGCTGTCTCTAATAATTTTCGTTATATAAATGAAGCTGAAAGGCTGCAGAGATTTGATTACATTCCATAATAACGTTATGGCAGAACTTCCAGAATTGGATGAATGTATGTCACATCAGGCAGGGCAACTTACTTTGAAGGGGACAATACATAATCATGATGCATGTACACAGTACAACATTATTTTTGATTAGCCCTCATATTTACAGTATAACATATATACATTTATATTCATGAGTAGGCTATAGGAGGGTACATATTTAACATGACTGTACATTCACAGAAAAGATGTCCTGAGTTTAAATCCCCCTGGGGGCCTGAGGCCTTTCTGTGTGGAGTTTGCATGTTCTCCCCCTTTCACATTCCGTTCCGTTTCTCTATCATGTAGGTTTCCTCCCTCCAAAAAGACATGCTAGTTAGGCACTTGCTCCTACCACTGCCAAAAGACACTGGTCTGGTGCTGATGCTGGGCACTGGAGAACGGCTGCCCATAATGATTAGGATGGGTTAAATGCAGAGGACAAATTCCAGGTGTATGGCTTTAACTGCTTGAAGTCCAGCATCCATATTATGGGGGGAACATCAGCCAAAAAGCGCCTTGTGTTGCAAGCTTTTAGGTCGGCCAAAAGCCAACTCAGATCCAAATTACTAAGTCTAGTGGGTTTAAGTGGTTAACTTAACTTTTTTATTTTGAACACTAAAACGGATGCTTCTTTTTTCTTTGACTTTTAATGTACATTTCAATGCTTTGAAATCATTACAATAAACACCATTATTGAAAGGGATCAGGCTAACATTGTGACAGTTATGACCATAAAGTATGGCTATCTGTCTTCATCTAGTTCCTATGTCATCTTTGGTGGTGAACAGGGAGCTAGCTCACCATAATACCCATAAGTCATAGCACAGACTTCCTTCCCTCTTGGGTTTTATTGCTGAATTAACACTGAAGGTTTTGGGATAATTTGACCATAAGTCTAGTTGAGCTGTCAGCCCAGTGCCGTTTTATTAAACCACAATTCCATTTCTGAAGAATGGAGACAATTTTGCACTTCGGGATGAAAAATACCAGCCACAGACAGCTGAGGGGGACTGGCTCAACGTCTGAATGAAACATGATATTGCAGATTTTCCCATTTCCTTTGCATTTTTAAAGCCATAACTCAAAACCACAAACACCTACTGTGGTACACGTCGACACAACAAGCTATTTGCTTCAAATCGCATTACACTAATGTAGTCCTTTGTTTCCATTTGTTAAACTACTTTGTATGTAAAAACATGATCAGATTACAATTACAAGACTATGTGTGAGAGTTGCATAGGAAATGTGTCTTCCTAGAACAGCGTGTCTCCTGTGGTCTGTGTGAACAGCAATAACAAGCTGCTTTCTCCTGCTCAGAGGATGGCCTACATAAGCATTATAACGATGTCAACACATAGACCTCCTGAAGATACCGCTGTGTCTCCAGAGGGTTCACACCAACACTGTGTGTGTGTGTGTGTGTGTGTGTGTGTGTGTGTGTGTGTGTGTGTGTGTGTGTGTGTGTGTGTGTGTGTGTGTTTGAGAGAGCAACAGACAGACAGCAAGAGAGAGAGAGAGAGAGAGAGAGAGAGAGAGAGAGAGCAATAGAGAGAAACCTGTGTGACATTCTTATAAGCTATGTGTGGTGTGAGCATATGTGTGTATAATAGTCACTGTTATTTTATCCTCGAGAGGAGCTGAAGATGAGACGAACTCTGTCCTTCTGCTATAAGTGAAAATATAGTAATAGTTACAATTAAGGATATGTAAGGGGTAAGTGTCAAGGGTAGGATTAGGGAGAAGAAACTAGGATTGAGCATGTACGTCCTATTTTATACTTTGGTGTTGCATGGCAAAAATAGCTGATGTACAAGATCACGCATTGTAATATGATGAGTTGTGAGCTTTTAGATGTGCCATTTTCACTATTGTTTAATTTTTACAAATTGTCACCTATAATGACCGAAATAGGGATGTAAGGTTGAACGTTGTTAAACATGATTTAGTTTTAAATGTTTAAAAAAGGCAAATAAAGATAAAATTCTATTTCAGAGCATGGACATAGAATAGAATAGAACTAAGAATAGTAGAACAGAGCTACTGTCCACATGTGGATATTGTCTTCAATAATAAAACAGACACAATCGCTTTAACATACCATCACAAAGCCTCCAGTAAACATTTCTTGAACAAGTTGTGTAAACATGGAAGTAATTCAAATTAGGAATTCAATGAGATTATGGCAAATGTACAGGCGATGGCCAGTGTACTGGTATTATGGTACAGTTTGACCTATCCAGGCAGTCATAGTTCACTGAGGGACAGGGGTTAAATGAGATAGAATGGTATTTATGGTCTGTATCCCCATCTAGTGGTGAGTTGTGGAATGCACTCAGACTGCAGGGTCATGAGGGGGGTGCATCAGAGAGCAACACACTGCACTGTACGGAAAAACTACTTAACTACACAACAGTACTACATGGAGATTGTTTTGTTTGTGTATTAACATGAGAGCCGAATCATTCCCTTGGCATTTCTCTGATGGGTGCTAATCCTTTTTTATGCCAACACAGCAGCATAGCACTTGGCACAAAAACAAAGGGCAACAAAATATCCTAATGATGCCCTGCTGGACTAATGGCACGAAGAAACACAAAGAAAGATAACTATTTATCTAGCCTTTCCCCCCCTGAAGGAGCTAGATAGTGTTAATTAGTGTTCACTTTCTCAGTATGACAGAGTTGCTGACTCACACTGATGATGAAGTTGTAGAATCCGTTTTACTGCACAGTAAACTCTGAGTGTACAAATGTAACTAAAGTTAAATTAAGACCCTGTATGAAATATTTAGTTCAATGTAATGTGCTTTATATGCACGTAGGCCGAGAACAATGTTGCTAATGCATCAAAATAAAATGAAAGGTTGACACCCCCATCACTCTGAGGACACAATGGCAGTAATTGTGGTCGATGTTGCTGGGTTAGCTCAGTTGTTTGCCAATGGTACAGTTAACCACTACTAATACATTCCTCCGTGTGTGTGTGTGTGTGCGTGTGCGTGTGCGTGTGCGTGTGTGTGTAAACTACACCTCCAACCTCCAGGCAGACTCAATTTGCAACTATTCTTTTATCCCAGAGTTTGCTTGATGTAAGCCACTGGCTGTCTACAATTCTAAACTACAAATATATAATATATAAATATATATGTATGTATGTATGTATGTACGGTATGTATGTACGTACGTACATGTACTGTATGTGTGCTTGTATGTATGTGCACCTATATGTCTACATGAGTTTCTGGAAGTGTGAGCATCACTCACTGTGTGTGTGTGTGTGTGTGTGTGTGTGTGTGTGTGTGTGTGTGTGTGTGTGTGTGTGTGCATGTGTGCGCGCAGGCGGGCGGGCGTGCATGCGTGCGTGTGTGTGTGTGTGTGTGTGTGTGTGTGTGTGTGTGTGTGTGCATGTGTGTGAGCAGAACTTTGTGTACTGTTAGGAGCTTGAATGGAGACCATTCTGTCCTCCTCTGTTCTCTCTCCCCCTCCTCTCCTCTGTTCTCTAATTCTTTCTTTTCATCACACAATAACATGGCTGTTATGTAACTGGGGAAGAGGTCTGCACGTCTGACCAACCCTCCCCACTTCTCAGCTGACAAACATCATTAACAAGAATGCACTCGGTCAAGTACTGACCTCCGCCAAGGCCTACAAATCTTCCCAATGCTTATTTGAAAGTTTGGCCTGTTGGTGGCGCAAGAGGAATGTCATGGGATCAACAAAATAATTTCTTCCCCTACACAGCACAGCAATTTTTGTGCAACCTGGACATATGTTTTTGAGAAATGTTGGTCACAGACAGGTGAAAAAAAACATAACCTCCTTGGCTGAGGTAAGTATATACAGTAAAATGCTGTAATACTTCAGACTCATATAGGACTGACTGTGACCTCTGATCAGGTGAAGAACGAACTGAGGTTACACCAGGGAAAGTCTGCAGGGCTGGATGGCATCAGTCCAAGGGTGCTGAAGACGCGCGCAGAACAGCTGGCAGCGGTGTTCGAGCATTCTGCAGCACCTATGGCCTCTAGCGAGTGACTCCTGGGAACCTCTACAGTTCGCTTACCAAGCCAAGGTTGTAGTGGAGGATGCCATCATCTACATGCTGCAGAGGGCTTGCTCACACATGGAGAAGCTCAATAAAATCATAAAGAAGGCTAGCTCTGTGGTTGGCCTCCGAATGGAAGGGCTGCAGTCAGTCGCAGAGAGGAGGATTAGGGACAAACTTAACTCCATCCCGGTTAACCGCTCCCATCCACTCTATGGCGAGATGCAGGAACTTCAGCCAGAGGCTCACTCTCCCCCTGAACATGCATACGGAGCGGTACAGACTTTGATTGATTGATTGATTGAATATTTTATTAGACAGAAATGTAAAACAGCACGAATACATTCAAACACTTTGTCTAACAGGATAACACCAAAAAAGTGTTGTTTCCATTGGGGTCCTAGGTATTCAATTCATCAACATATAAAAATAGCAACAGCTATGCTGTGGGATTAATAAAGAATACCTCATCTCATCTCATCTCAAATTCAGAATAAATGTTTCCGCCAAGTGTCAGTCTCATTCTGTTATGTTCTATTTCTCCCATATTTTGTGCAGCTTCTGGACCTAACTTGCCATCTCTCTTTCTCTCTCTCTGTTGCTCTACTCTCTACCCTTATCTTTAAATGTCTTTTCATCTCTGTGCCTGTTTCTTTTTTCCTGGTCTTTCTGCCTGTATGTTTGTCTCTCAGAATCAGAATCAGCTTTATTGTCACATCACAGGTTTACAGAAGTAAAGAAGTGGGTGAAATTATTTTTCGTGCATAGTTCCCATCGTATCGTTATTTTCATAGAAGAAAGAAAGGGAAGAAGAAGAGGGGGGGGGGCAAGGGGGGAAAGGAGATCAAACAAGAAAAAACTAAAAATAACAAAATATCTACATATTTACACATGGTACCTGAGATAAGATATATACTCCTGGCGGTGTAGATACAAAAAGAAAGGCTAAAAAATAAAAAAATAAATGAAAAAGATTGACAATTTTTTGGAGCTCACATGGAAGCAGCACTTACCCTCCATTGGCACTACCATTTTCTCTCTCTTCAGCCTCTCTAGTCTGTTTTTCTGTCTCTGTTTATCTTGTTCTCTTTTAGCCACTTCTCTTCCTGTCTCAGAATTTCTCTCTCTTCCTCAATTTCCTCTGTCATATTCATGTTCTTTCTGGGCATACTATATATAGTGTAACGTTTGTGCAACTACAGTACAGTGACACAGTAATAACAAAGAGAGCATTCCCATACATACAGTATGCACACAAATGGAGAGGGGGGGGGCACACTTGATTCTATGCAGTCAGGTTACATGCAGACCATCTGCTTCTAGTCATGCTCAGGTTGTTTCCTAAAAACACAGACAGCTGCATCAACCATATTGATGACTGACTTCTTCCATTATTGATGAGAAAGATAATACACTGGTCAAATTATCTCATATGGACAAGACCTGAAATCAACACTTGCAACACAGCTAAATACATGTTGCCTTTAGTGTGACTCATGTTATTTCAAAGTGACAACTCATACAATATGATCTGGTACATATGTAACTGGTGCAATTTAAAGCTCTATTCTTCTAGTCTTGCTTGACAACTGAGTGAGTGACTGACTGATTGACTCACTCACTGCTTATTACCAAATGTATGATCATCACTATTATCTCCACCAGGCCGGACGGTCAAAGGTTGGGGATTAGGCTATGTTTTTGCCTTTATCTTTGGAGTCATTGTAATACAATACAATACAATACCTAATATTGGTAAAATAATCAGTAGCATCAGTAGATGCTACTACCAAGGTGTTCAAGGAGTTAAACAATGCTCACTTGTATTTTGAGGTCAGCCATTCTTTTAGTTTAGTTTTGAGTTTGGGTAGGCAGTCAAGATCTTTAATGGGTTTTGGTAGGTCATTCCACATTATGGTGGCAGCATAGTAGAAAACATTTTCCCCATGTTTGAACCGAATTTTGGGGGAACGAGGTCAGTTGATCTCCTTCTGGTGTTATGCCCATGGGCATCCGCATCACTCACCCTAGAGAAGTTTGTAGTTTGACAGGTATCTGGGCACTGATCGTCTTAGTATCTTAAAGACCAGACCGTTTTTCAAGATCAAGATGTGTCACATTTTTCATATTCCTTTTCGATTGGCTATGATTGACTTCTATAATTCAGAGGAGTGCACTTTTCTACTAGTTATTATTGTAATCTGACAGTCTTGACATTTGAGAATTGTAAAGAAACTGGGACAGTATGGCAATGGTGAGTATTTAACATAAATATAACACACACACACACACACACACACACACACACACACACACACACACACACACACACACACACACACACACACGCGTATGTTTTATTTGCTATGTATCAATGGGACAGAATGTTAAGAGTGTTTGATTTGGTTTTGAAAATAGTGTTCCACAGAAACATTGGTGTGACAACAGCGCCCGCTCAGCGGGTTTGCCACGACGCGGTGTGGGAATCATAATAACGCACCATAGACTGGTACACGCTGTTCCATTCCTTACCTGTCTAGCGCGGTGGGGGTTGGTTGGTCCGTTGTCTGTTCGCTAACACATGATTGGTTTCTTGTCATGCCGCCCCAAAGAGTGGAGTCTAGATCCCATGTTCCGGGGGGAATGGTCACGCAATGATTGGCTAGTTGGTCGTCAGCCCGTTTATACCCTATGGTTTATACGAGTTTGTAGATTTACGTCACACATTAAACTACATTTTGTTCTAACAATAACTTTAATGTCGGCGTTGATAGCTAACGTTGCCTTAAAAAAATCGCAGTCATGGATTGCAGGTCTTGCATTAGTAGTACATGTCTGCACTCTGCAGCAGCACCATGTCATCACTCTGCAGACTGCAGCACCATGGTTCACCTAGCCTGAGCAGCGTTCCTTTTCGGGTATATGATCCGGTCGGGAACGACCGGATCGCGACAAACCGGAAAGACGTCTCACCCCAAAATAGGTCCGTCCTAATAAAATCCTAATAAAACCTAATAAAAATATTTTTTAAATATAAATGTGAGTGTACTTTCCGGAGACTATTTAGCGTCTGTATTATCCATATCATCCCACGGGGAAATTCTATTCAATTTATATAGGGATTGGGGAACCAAAACAAAGCGGCACCGCAAAACCGGATCACGACAGTCCGGAAAGAGGATTCTTTTTTGTTTTCCTAGACCGGATCATATGGGTCTTTAGTAACGCAGAGGCTTTCCTCCGAGGTGGAAAGACTGGTGACGCGAGGTTATGGTTCACCACCCATTTACTTACACCAGAGTGGCGTGTCAACAACCCGTTCTCTCTTTACTAACCATGTTATGTTTCTGATTCTGACCATTCTGTTCACCATATGACATATGAAGAATATAAGCCATACACTTAATGAACCAACTGAATGAACCGTACCGTAGGTAGAGTGAATGAACGAGCACACGGTGCCGCGCGCCAAAAATAGCCGATCTGCAAGACGCGACAAGTTTTGCGCTTGCAGATCGGCGGTATAAGTAGGTATACAACCAGGCATCTTGCACGAATCAGACGGTTGCCTGTGACAACCAACCAGCCAATCACAGCAAGTCAGACCGCCCCTCCGGGCTATGGGATATGGACGTTACCGATACCGCCCATGATACCGCCCCCCTGCCAGCTACTTCCGTCTCTGTGTCAACAACATCACAGAGGTTCTATAACGTCTCATCTTCTCTTCTTGACCTGTCAGCACATCATTGCACCTTACAACAGCCACCACGGTAAGGACGCTGTGCTTTTATACAAATGACGGTAGTGTTTATTTAACCGAGTGCGTTGGTCTTGTTTTGCAAAGTCGTAAAACGTGCTGTATCTTTGTGAAGAACTGGGAGCTAGGTCCACTAGCTTTGTTAGCATCCTTTTTTTTGTAGCCCGCCGCCCGCTAACGTTGTTCGGGCTGTCAAACAGATCCCGTCAGAGATCAGTGTTGCCATGTCGGCTTATTATAAGCGACGTTGTGCTTCTTTTTCTGTAAAGTTGCTTGTAAATATTGGTAGTTGCTGGTTGTGTTTTTTTGCGGGGCTTGTTTCTATAGAATTTGCTTATTTAGGCTTGCTTGCTTCCAATTGTTGTTTTTATTATTTGGTTCTGGGAGCATTTGTGTTAATGTTTCAAAAATATTCCAAATTGTATTGCAAGAGTTTTTGAAAATAGCAGATCGTTGTGAGCTTGTAGATCGGCGACGCATATAGGTTTAGTTTAAAGCGCTCATGTGGCCTAAATTGCATCTATTGGGCTTGTTTTCCTAGACCTGGTTGCTTATTTCTCTCACAAAATCTGCCAACGCTGTCAAAGATCCGATCATCTTGACAATGAAAGCGTTGGCATGCATAACTAAGACAAGGTGTCTGCTGTGTGTCATGGATGGTAACCACACAAACCTGTCTCTGAGATTCGATCTGTTTTTGCCCTCTCTCACCGAAAACACACTCTGCCAATGTCAAGGCGTGCGTGATATATACAGTATATCGATTAGTCCAGAAGCTATAGCATCTATAGGTGGTACTATGCTAACGTTAGCGAGTATCAAATGCACAAAAGGAGATCTTTGTTGGCATCAGTAAAACGCTGTAGTACTACATCGTTAATCGAGATCTTGGCAGTGATCCAGTCTGAAGCATTCTGTCCGTTTCCCAGCATTGTGTTGCGGTATGGCTTTATTGGTATTAATTCCAAGACATTCGGTGTGAGAGCCTGTATGTTTATATGTGTATAGTAGGCACAGAGACAGACAAAAGGTGACAAGTAGGACTGTGTGTGTGTGTGTGTGTGTGTGTGTGTGTGTGTGTGAGAGAGAGAGTGTGTGAGAGGGAGAGAGATCAGAGATGTGAGGGCGTTGCTGCAATGGAGGAACTGCTCAATATCTCAAGCATTCCCATCACACATAAAGTTTGAAAAAGGGGCTATTATCAGTTCAGTACTGCTGCGGTTACCGCATTATCGCGGTAATGTAACCGCATTATCGTGGTAAGAAATACGTCACCACAGCAAAGTGATCACAGTTTCACTGCTGTTTTTTTTCTGAATGGGGAACATGCCACCCAAGACATGAGGCTAACATTACTGTGGACCCATTTAAATTTCCCTACAAAAGTCGTAGAGGATTATTATACGTCTATAATGAAAATAAATGTGTCCAATTATGTCTGTAGTCTGACACTATTCTTTTTACTTTTACTGTGCTGGAACATGCTACATATCCTATGCACAACTAAACTGTAGACATAGTTAAGAACATGCATCTCTACAGTGATGCCTCACTCACTTCCTGGACTTTTTTTCACTGACCTGAAAAAAATATTTTGTGGGGATTTTTTTTTATTTGGACTTACTTGACATTTATTGTCTAACATTTGAGGATCAAATATATATTATTTATACTTTTAATGGTGGTTACCACCACAATGGTTTGAATGGCTTTCCAAAGGAAAAAATCAAGACTGCAGCAGCTCTACTTTCAATAGTACTGATGCTCAGTCTAGTTGTGGCGCTATCAGGTTCTATCTTCTTCATCATGGTTCAGGCTTACAAAGATAACAGCAGAGAATGTTCCCTTGCCTGTTTGTCCCCTTAATGCCTGTTTGTCCCCTTAATGTCTCTACAACAAAAGACTCTTGAAAAAAAGATAAACACTTGTCTCTGTCTAAGGTTATTACAGGACATTGGCTGATTGGCACCATGAAATAGAAAGTTGTTCTCTAGGAAAATCACATCGTTGGGTGCCTTGGTGGGTGAACCATTTAATGTGCTGCTAACCAACACTCAAACACAACATCGAGCTTGTATTTCCTCCAGGCTAATCATCTTATAATTGTTCAATGTCTGACAAAATAATGCCGAAATACCTTGAAAGTAACCTTTAAAAAAGGCACAGAAGGGCCTGTTTAACATTGCATATGGGAACAAGGTTACAGAGAAGCAGATAATTGCAGCCGTATCAATTGGCTACTTTGAAAATGTCTGTGTGACATTTAGCTATTGCGCACAAACTAAATGACAAGACTGTTTATCATTTAATTGTTTATCTAGCCTCATTATTTGCTGCCATGGTATCAGTTTCCCTGGGGGTCCACAATATAAACAATGGGAATGAGTCTAGATGCATAGCAATGTTCAAGTTATTGAAAGCCACATTTTTGTTTTGTTAAACGTTGGCCATGATAAACTTATAATACAGTACCAAGGCATCGAGATACTATTCATACTGTACATGTGTCAGTTATGGTGAGCATCATCCACATACACATACGTGGCAATAGCAGCATTGGTTTACATTACAATATAAGTCCATATAAAGTTGTATTCCTTCACAACAGATGAAACTGTTCCCTTTAGAAATATTAGCCAATACCTATTAGGCATAATAGGCAACTTACTCCCCAGGTGTCTTAATTGCCTCCTCTAGTTAGTTGCTACGGCAACATGCTCCACTGTAAGAAGACGCTAAGCAAGGTCCCTATAGTAACAGTAACAATTCACTCACAGCAGGGAAATCCCAGAAGTGAGATGGTCAAAGTGTGTGTGTAAAAACTCACAGCAGGGAAATCCCAGAAGTGAGATGGTCAAAGTGTGTGTTTGAAGTTGGCTGTACCTCAGTTTTAGAGGAAGCCTTCCTTACTACTAAACAAGTAAAATGCCAACCATTTGTACAAGCCATTACACATCTAGGATATAAGTGTCAGCTCATTGCTTTTATATTTGGCAGCTTAGGGCCATGTCCACAGGCTGGTGGTCAGGGGCTTGAGGATTATGAGGTTGTCCATGTGTAAAGCAAAGCAGCTTGCAAAATACTGCTCAATCTCCTGCATTATTGGCAGTCGCTCTATTTGGAGGAGAAGGGGATTCTTATATTCATAATTGTCCCTTGTATGACATCACTGCAAATGTGTCCATGTGTGTTGTCTTCAGTTGTTTACATTCTGTAAACTTTTTTGAAGCCATGTACTGATGTACATGTTATTTCAAGTATGTATGGCATCAGAAGCAACTGACAAATATTTAGGCCCTTGTAATGTACTTTATAAACAAAAGACACCAGCATTACATTTAAAGGTGATGCTACTTGATTTATCAACATCAAATTAATTTAATTCGATGTTTTGTAATCATATGAATGGTTAGTTGCAGCCCTAACTCATTCATTTCCAATAGGACATTGTTATTTTCACAAGTTTCTCTTCCTTTTAGATCTGTCTGGGATAAAGTTTGGCTGCAATTTGAGACTTGAAATATTGACGATAAAAATAATAATGACCTTATCAGAGAACATAATGGTTTAGGTTAGAACTAACTCCTGCCCCAGATAACACCATTAAAATAATACTGTGATTGTGTGTGTTGTTCTGTAATGTGTTTAGTGATTTACTTTCAAAGCAGATGTCCTCAACCAAGGCTGCCTCTGCCATAAATCTAAGACCTTGCATCTCTCTCTCTCTCTCTCTCTCTCTCTCTCTCTATCTCTCTCTCTCTTGCTCTCGCTCTCTCTCTGTCTCTGCACCTCTCCAACATATTTTTCTCACTCTATCTGCTATCTTCCCCTTTTTAAAGGGGTACCTGAAAGGGACCACTGTCAGTATTCAGGTCTCAGAAGCGCTGCGTTTATATAATTCTTCCATTTCTAAGGTTACCATTTTAATGTCTACAATACTCTGTGATTGTGCTGCTGGTCTTTGTCCATTCTGACAACAAGCCACTAAGCTGGCCAGTCTGCATTCTATTCAAATGAAAGAGGAGCCTGATCCTCTGATCTTGTCAAAGGCCAACAGCAGCAGAAGTCCAACATTGGTTTCAGTCAAGTGTGTGTGTGTGTGTGTCTGTCTGTCTGTCTGTCTGTCTGTCTGTCTGTCTGTCTGTCTGTCTGTCTGTCTGTCTGTCTGTCTGTCTGTCTGTCTGTCTGTCTGTCTGTGTGTGTGTGTGTGTGTGTGTGTGTGTGTGTGTGTGTGTGTGTTAATGAAGTACTATGCACATCCTGTACCGTATATTGGGCCATATATGGGGGTGTGTGTGTGTACTGTGTATGTAGTTGTATATGGGTGTGGGTATTCTGTGTTTGTGTGCATGCCGTGGATATATAGAATATGTCTGTCTTATTAGGTGTCTGAGGTGTGTTATTGATCTATGCAGGTATGTGTGTGCTGGTGTCTATAAAGAGAGGGAACAGGGTGTGTGTGCATAACGCTGTGGTGACTCAGTACTGCGTTCTTCATTGCATGGTAACAGCTCTCTTTCCCTCGTGTGTCACTCTCTCACTGGCTTTGGATGTTATTGCAAACTCTCAGAGGATGACAGTGTGCAGCTTGGCTAGTAGCTTACTAGCTGTACACTGGACTATGCATGGAACAACTGAATGGATAGGCTTGAGGCTTGGCTAACATGATCAGACAGATGGGTGAGCTAAGCTTATATCCATGGTGCTATAAATGAACAGCCGCACGCATTGCTAGCAAGCTATTATATTTCTCTCAATTGAGCAGTTAAAGGTAGGGTAAGTGATTTTCTTTGTTTAAAATAAGTGTTAAATAGCTCTATATTCTGATAGTACTCATTGCTATAGAGTGTTTGTTCAGTAAAATGAGTCTCCTTGTCTCTCCAGCTCTTTATAAAACAGAAAATGCATTTTCGTTTCAGTTTCAGTTTCATTTCCAATTTTATCCAATCAGGATAGAGAACTCAATCAGGATATAGATTAAACAAGTGAAATTGTAAGTGATGACACAAAGAAATGAGCAGGCAAAATTGGAACTGGAACACTATAAAAATGAAGCTTAAAAATGGGTACTTTCTCCTGATTGGCTGAGATTTTGACACCTACCGGAAAATGTATTTTCTGTTTATTAAAGAGCTGGAGAGACAGGGAGACTCTTGTTACTGAACAAACACTCTATAGCAATGATTACTAGCACAATATAGTGCTTTAACCTTTTAACAAAATACTTTTTGTTTTAACCCAAAAATATCACTTACCCTACCTTTTTAATGCAAAAAAAGCTAAAAAAGCGATTTGACATATTTTACAAATATCCTATCTGGCTAATAATATCAATGGTCAGTACTAGTCACTTGTCAATACATGTTGGTAGGCTGTGCTAAGATGCTGTGAAAGTTGGGTAGTGACAAGTGTGTAATGTTTCGTTAGGAAGGAATTGATACCACGATGAGGTCAAAGAGGTTAGGCTCTTTAGTAAGCAATGTCTACAGTACTTACTTACACTTACTTACTTACAGTTGGCCAACAACAGTGGTGCTGACCGGGGCAATGGAAATGAGTAAGCTTGGCTAATTAAGTTAATTGTATGGAATGACTGCTGTCACAGCAGCAAATTCTCTTGACAGTGACAAAGGATTAATTTAACTACACATTAAGTTCAACCACATAATTGCTGTCCTGAGTCTGACCACACATTTGAACCCGCTGGTGTTAAATTGTCCTTACATTTAAAAGTAATTATCTGTGTGGATGGATGCTTCACTCATATCCTCTAAAAATGTCTGAGAGAGCATAACCAAGGCTAAAAAATAGATAGAAAAACTATCTCGGTTATCTAAAAACTTTAGCTTTAATTTGTTCTCCTTTTTGAAAGCTTCCCCAGAAAACACTGATTGAATGCACTGCCTTCAATCATCACAAAATACATTTTCAGCTTCACATTGAAACATAAATACTGTATTAAGATAAAATATAGGCTACTAATATTGGGATTATTTTGCCAATACTTGTCATACTGATTATTCATTTTTAAAGTAATAATGATAGGTCAATACTGATGAACAATTAATTGTGCATCCCTAGCGCCATGATTGTGATGGGCTAACTACAAATTTCAACAGACATGGCTGACAAGTTTAGTTCCTAGTATCTGAAATTATGGTCTGTGACACCACTTTCCGTTGTCCTGTAAAATGTGTCTAGTCACCACTTCAACCCCAGCATGCCTGTTCTGGAGGTGACATTCGTCAAAAATAGTCTTATCTACAAGCTCGGCATAATAGATCGACTATTTTTTGTGTAGATGTGTTCACTACTAGTAAGACTAGAGGGTTTAACTTAAGTGGTTAAAACATCTGTTGAATCTAAATCTTGAATGTCCTTCACAAAGTAAGTTGTTCAGTGATTCAGAAAAAAAGTGATAGCCATGCATTTTTGGAAATGAAATTATGCTGTTGTAGATCAATGAAATTGTCTGGTGGGTTCTCTTGGATGGATTCAATTACAATCTATCACCACATAACCAATGCTGGGTTGTAGGGAAAATTGCTTTCAGTACAGCATGATGGAAGACTGCTCGATACCAAACAGCACTTCATGAATACACAGATCAGATTTGACTATTGTGTACCTTGGCATGAGATTTAGACTATCTTTAGGCAGCGGCCTGTCATAAAGTTAGTGGAGGTAAGTAACATGCATTTTGGCGAACTAGTGAAATCCTAAATTAACCAGCCTAGTTTAACATTTTCGGAGTCGGAGATACTGAAACTGCTGTATCTGCTGATTGAGGTGGGTGATAGATCAACATGCTACTGGTGGTAGATTCCTGCTTGTCATATGGTGGAAAGGTTATGGTACGTTCACACGGGCAGATTAAAAGATACATGCTACCATTCATTTTCAATGGAAACCACCAGCGACATGAAGATACAAAGATACATCCGACGTTTGTAGCTGTAGCTCTAGAGACAAAGATACAAAGCTACAAATTCAAGTTGAGCTGGGTTCAATTTCCAGATACAAAGCTACAACTGTAGCTCCGATGTCTGAACGTTTGATGACGTCAGTGACCGCGTTGAGCAACACGGATACAAAGCGACAAAGATGCGGTGTATTTTTGTATCTTTGTATCTTTTAATCTGCCCGTGTGAACGCACCATGATAATGTGCATATCAATACAATTTGTGAATGAGGACAGACTGGAGTTTGTAGTCGGTTAGTGGCATCAAGCAAACTTTAGGATAAAAGTGAGTCTTACAGGCCTGTTTACACACACACACACACACACACACACACACACACACACACACACACACACACACACACACACACACACACACACACACACACACACACACACACACACACACACACACACACACACACACACACACACACACACACAGCCTTAACCACCAGGTCATACTGTGCTCTCCATAACTTTCAGACTCATGCAGTTTTCTGCATGGCGTGCATATTATGTGACTTGTGATGGTGCGTGGGGTGTGTGCATGGTGCCATGTCTGTCATAGTTACGTAACGGCCCACGGGCGTCTGGGAGAGAAAGCGAGCAACATGATCTGAGAACCTCCTGCAGGCTGCAGCCAATGAGAGCGCTCTGTGTTTGTGTGTGAGAGAGAAAAAAGGACTGTGAGAGGGGGAGGGAGGGAATTAAAGAATAAATTAGACACATTTTGTCTAATCTCTAATTAAAGGCTTAGTTGTTTGTGTGTGTGTGTGTGTGTGTGTGTGTGTGTGTGTGTGCCTTTTTGTGTGTGTGTGCGCGTGTGCCTTTTTGTGTGTGTGTGTGTGTGTTGGCCGGTTTAACGGTTTTTAAAAATTGACACAGGTAAAGACTTAAAAATGAATTAAGGTTTTGCTGTGGAGTTTGGTGAGAGCAAGGTCTCACTTGCTTAGATATGGTTGCTTGGATCATTGGGGTAAACGTGTGATCCAGTGACCCAGCAAACTGTAAAAATACTGACAGTAACACACACAAGCTGTTTGAATAACAAATGTTTGTAGGCTATTCTGCAACATCTATTTTTGATTTTTTTTCTATTTGATTCTATCCAATCATGACCTTGACAGCACATTCTATCGAATCAGGTTTTGTAACAATAGAATTCTTAAAGTTGTCACACTGTACTAGTAGTTTGAATTGATGCTTCGTAGTGCATGGAAGTGGGCACTGCCAAACTGCTGTGGGTGTTGAGCCAACCTAACACTGGTGGCAGTTGACATTTTTATCAAAAGTTGACTAATCAGTAGATTGTCTTAATGATTAGTCAACTAGTTGGTCTCGATGATATCCTACTGTGTATATAGCCTAATTCTTCTGTATTGGGACATGTCCACCAGATGTGGTTCTGATCTGATTCTCTAGAGCATGTAGCTGCAGCAGACATGTCAATGTTGTTGTTTGAAAAATGAATTGATAACAGTAAATCAGATTTATATGTTTAGGTATTTAAAAAAAATACAATATAAAAGTAAACTGTTTTGTTAGGCTGATTTGTATGTGGTGCTTCTGACATGCCCGCTATTATGTATCCCTGCAGAGAAATGCATGCACCTTGGAAAGTCCCGGGAGACGTATGCAACTAGTGACATGTTTTAATAGCCTATTACAAGCCAGTCCTACACCTTAATCATTTGTGATACTGCTTAATACCACCAATGTGTTTAAATGGTGATTTCAGCTCCCAAGATGAAAATAACATGCTAGTTCCACTCTCTGTTACAACGAAGAAAGGATAAGTTAATGCTAGATCAATACAGTCTCATGTTCCTGTAATCCTAGAATAATGATATGAGAGAGATGTGCCTGGATGTGCAGATTATCGACTGAAAGAATATGAAAGCTCAATGTTTTTAATACTTATTAGTCGCTATATTGCTGGGGCTTGCAGAGGCTGTGGCACCATGACGGGCCAGTTTCACACTATGTTCACCTATTACATGCCTAAAATAGGGATGCCAGGTTAATTATGGTTAATTATGGTTATTATACATCAGCTGCCATTACTGATGTCATCAAAAAAGTCTAATAGCCAATATACTGTATCAGCCAGACCAATATATCGGTCGAGCTCAAAGCTCAAGGTTCTCTGGACTCAGACCATGAGACACAACAAGGTCAAGAATATGTTTTTGATTGACACGAAATGACAGATGAAATGATTCCAATAGAGTTCCAAATGATGTAGCAAACATAGGACAGGACAGCAAAGAAAACTAACTGAATGTGAACTTGATCATGGTTATGCCTTAAAATTAAATGGATCAAAAGGCTAAAATTAAATTAAAGGCTACAATTAAATTAATTTGGGTCAATTCAGGTCACACACTGCTGGTTTAATACAGGTCTCAGTCCTTGTTAGTAACTCTAGGTCATTTGATTGAATTGTTTAAAATAAAAGATTTGTTTGTTTGAGATGTGGCATTCTAAGGTTTTTAACAATTACTGTCATTCCTGAGACAATAGCATGGCGCTTACTAGGTCTGTTGTGAACTATTCTATGAATGAAAAGTGCATGTGTGTGTGTGATTATATTCATTAATAGATCAGACCAACGGTGGCGTTTGGCAGCCACAGTGACCATAGTACATAGGATGGGTAAATGCAGAGGACACATTTCACATACTGTATGTGCAAATAATTTGTATAGACTTGAGTTTCTCATGTGTGTGTGCTGTAGGCAGGAGAGCCTTTTGAAAAATGCTACTGCTCTGCATCAGTATTATTAATGTTGTAAACTTTGACCTAAATGATGATTGAACACAGTTATTTGTGTCATCATAATGAAGTATAATATATGTGCTAGCCTCAGCATTAGGAAGCCATGCATATTGTATTGGTGAAATGGTCATCTTTGTACTAATCCCTGGTACTGTCCGTGAACTGAGTCGATGTGTTGCTACGGCTGCTTGACCAAAGTTTTACTTAGTTTTCCACGGTTTTATTCTTGAGGCATGTTTATTTCTATAGAATAGGCTGAACTCTCCATTCACAAGCTAAGGTATCTGTGACATACGTTCCTAAACTACATGTGTTTGGTGATGGAGAGAATCTTGTCAATAATGATTTAGCTTATCATCATAGTGGCTTAGCTGAAGATATAAATGTTGCCTGCATGGACAGCAGAAGACCTAACCTTTCTCTCTCCATCTCTTATCAATTGTGGACATGGAGTACGAAGTCCAGCAGTGTGCCTGAGGCGTTACCTGTTACTGGGAATGGTGAAGCCCAACCATCGGTATACAAAGAGGGTGAACAGGAACGTTCTTGTTCTCCCCATTTGTACAGCAGTCTAGGTTCAATGTTGAGGAGGGAACAGCCATTTAGCTCTTGGTTGGCTACATTACGATGCCATAGATCTAACGCTATAAACAGCACTAGCCTTTTGGTTTTTAAAAGCCATATGCGAATGGATGTATAGGTAAGGAGAACAACATCTGATGATGCTGATCGTAGTGAGAAATGTGAGTTGATTTGATGTGCCTCTCTTCCCTCTGCTAAGCCTCATTGAGGAAATCCTAATGGATTTATTTTATTGACTATGGCCAGTGTCAAATGCAAAATTCAGCTAGTGAACAATGAACATTTGGTGCTTCTAAATGCTACATGAGGAAGCCGTAGCAGCCTAGCAGGGCATTTGGTTCCTCACAGAAGTTGCAGTAGCCTTATGTTGGAAATTGATTGCAGAAAATGTGCTAGTAATTCTTTGGGGATTTTAAAGGCTGTATAAAACAGTGCAGGTAAGGAAATAATTGAATGATGCTGACTGCAGGAAGTGAGAGCAGTCTGTCAGTCTAGGCTTCGGTGAGAAGGCTTGAGCAGTATATTCTAGTCTAGGGTAATAACAAAGTATCAAATCTTACTTTTGGGAACACGTTTTAGGCTACTTTTATGGGTTTCTCTGTATTACTGTAAGTAGCCTTATTGTCTATCTTTTTGAAAAAAGATGTGACCTCCCCTCCGCTCTAGTAGCTCCCGGAGTCCCAGATGAGGTCCTGCTGCGTAAAGCCTTGAAAATGCACAATTCTTAGCTTTTTATGAACATTGTTTAACATGGAGGCATGGACGTTTAACATGGAGACGCACACATGCCTTCATGTTAAATTTGGCACATGCAAGATTTGTTCAATTTTGGCTACAAATACTATTTATTGCTTCTGTTATATGGTTGGTTCAATGCTTCTGTTGTGATCTATTATATTGACAGATTCTTAATTGTACTGATTATTAATAGTAGTTGTACTTTGTCAAATTTGTGGTCTGTACTGCTCACCATGGCTGCAAACCTACAGTAGTTTGCCCCAGTGAGAAAATTAAGTTGTATAAAGTTGTGGACTGGGTTGTGACACTGCCTAAAAAGTTGTGAATTTATATTTGTAATTTTGTATAATGTCTAACAGTTTAGCGGCAGCAGAATCTAGGCTGTTTGGTTCTAGACTGTAGGGCCAATGGTTAATAGAACAATAATTAGGCTAATATCAGATCTAGCTGTTGACCTAAAGGTTACAGTTATTCCCTCAACTTAACTTTTCTTTCTCATCCATAATTTCCTGCTTGTCATCCTATTGTGCATTTTGATCTTATCAAAATTATCAACTCAAGATCTAACACACACAACACATGTTACACATGGTAGTATCGCCATATTAGATATTATCGAATATCAGATTCAGCCCAAGCCTAGTCCTATATACATTATACATGTCGTATAGCAGTGAGTAAGTGACACTAGGTAAATATTTTGTCATCTAGAGATTAAATGTACTTTCTCAATTTGATTTCTCAGGTTTGCATTGTAGTGATAAGTAAATATTTGGCTATCTTATGCATCATTTGGGCTGGGTCACTGAAGATATTAGGTTATTAGCTGGCTAGCTGCCAATGTGATTTCCTTGTATGTCATGTGTCACCTACACAGTAAAATCCTCAGTGTTAATTTATCCAAGTGTAACTCTGAGAGACTACAAAAATGTATTTGACCCTTCCAGATACTTTTTTTTAAATTTTTACCTTTTCTTTACCCAGGGGAGGTTCGCTGAGAACGTCTTTTTCAGGGAACGCCCAGCTTCACATTCACACAGACACACACATTAAAACCTGGGAGCTGCCCAGTACAACCACAGTCTTATACTGTTGGCCACTGGAGCAGTTGGGGGTTCAGTGCCTTGCTCAAGGGCACTTCAGCGGTGTTGGGGGAGGGGTAAGTAAGTGGTGGCCATTCACTTCCCCACCCAGATTCTTTCTGCCGGTTTGGTTACAAACCTGCTCCTCTCACCTTTAGGCCACAGCTGCCTGAAACATGGTTACATTTGTACTATTCTCTTATTACTGAGGATTTTACTGTTTAGTCTTGGGATGAGGAAGTGATGTAATAGATCAGAAGTCTCATCCCGCTTGTCTGCTGCTGTGTCAATTGGCAGATCATAGTGGATGGATGCCAATTTGATTTCCTTGTGGGTTTGTTTTGTCTTTGTCTGTTCATTTGAAGAATGAAGAATGTATAACAGCTCAGTGCCCTTGTAGGCCTGGCCCGTAATGACGAGCAAGAGATATTTGTAACTATTGTTTACAAAACGCTGTGCCAAATGCCAATCAAGATCATATTCACTGCTAGGTGATGAGTAAAGTGACACTACTTGAGGGCAAATATTCAGTCATGTAGCCTATGTTTGCGCCATCAGTTCCAATATCAAGGTAAATGCCATCGTATTGTCCTTGTCTGTTTGGATTGTAGTGATGAGAAGATAGTGCTTGTGGGTAAATATTTAGTCATGTGTCTTGCGTTCAGTGTCAACTTGATGTCCTTCAAGTCAAGCCTTGCAGAGCCCATGCAAGTTATTAGTGTAGTCTAAGTGATGCTTGTAAATAATTTGATAATTCTAAAGAACCTTACCGACAACAAAAAAGTGTTAGCTATAGAGCTGTGTGAGTTAAGTTAGTGTTGATTTGAGTAGGTGCCCACACACATTGCCCTGGTTTCCCCAACTGACTTGTAGTATATATTGTATATGTTGACTGTTCTCATTCTGAATTTAAAGGGAATAGGGATCTAGCAGTTAATCGAACAAATAGATTAAATTGATTATTAAAACGATTATAATGTTAATTCAAAAAAAGATTTTAGAATAATTACACTACACAAATTATCATTTAGAAATTTGAGAATGTATTATGTTAGAATTTTAGAATGAGAAAGCATGACTTTGTAATTGGATTTGTCAATGACAAAGTATAATTCTTTTTATTTTAGTGTGAGAATGGAGCTTATTAGGGGTGTGGCGCAGACGATACGATACGATATTGGGCTCACGACATCGATACGATATATGGCACTTTTCTATTATGAAGATATTTGGGGGGGAAAAAAAGCTTATGAAAATATATGGGGGAGAAAAAAAGCAAATGCAAACAAATACTTCTGTTTTTGCAGTATTATTATTGCAAAAAAGAAAAAAAATATTCCCCCCCCCTCAAAACAATATTTATTTTTTCCAAAACGATACATGTCACCAAAACGTATCGCGATATATCGCGGGACGATATATCGCCACACCCCTAGATCTTATAATTTGAGATCTGAGAATATAGCCTATAAATTGTAATTAGAAAATAAGAATCTAAAAAAACCCTCTGCACCCAAACACTAAAGAACATCGATGCCCGAGTACAGCATTGTCCTACTTATGCAACTATTATGCCCCAGAAAGCTCTATGTTTTTACTCAGTGGACCATGATAGACATTCACTCAGCAAGTCTCGCCACAGTTGCTAGTCTACATTGGCTAACGGTACACAAAACTGCATCTCAAAAACAATCCTTTTATCTCAATCCCCATCTCCACGTATTGAAGTACTTCGTTCCATCTATTTATTGTGCATCTGTCCTGCATTTTTATTCATGTTCATGTTGTATTGAAATAAATTGACCTGACTGATAGTTTGACCTAGACCTTGAGTCAGCCTCCTTTTTCCCTTTACACCAAATCTCTTTGCCAAAAATAGCAAATCTACAAGCTCACAATGTGTTGAAACACACTGTGTTGTGAGCTCGAAGAGCTGCTATTTTCAGCTGCCCAATATCTGATAATTATGACATGCCCAGAATAGGGATGCTAGGGTTCATGATGTGGTTAAACACATTAGACCTATGGCCTCATTTCCCTGCTCAACTGAGCTAGAATAGTGTAAGTGTTGGGGCGGCCGTGGCTCAGGACATCGAGTGGCCGCTTGGGAATCGCAAGGTTACCGGTTTGATCCACGGGTGTGTTAATGTGTGTGAAATTGTGAATGGGTGAATGTAATGCACATTGTAAAGCACATTGGATAAAGGCGCTATCTAAATGCACCATGTACCATTTCAAAGCATGAGTTATGCAGACTCTGCTGTGGATGAATTGATACTGTATTCATGTTGGCTTTGAGCACTGGAGTAGTCATGTGTTTCTGCTTTGCTTTTAATATCTCATTACAAAGAACTCCTTATAGCTACACAGAGGTTGACACTATTAAGGTCTCAAAGGCACTTGCCCATCGGGCAAGTACAGTCATGTTCTACTTGCCCAAAGGTCATGTCCACTTGCCCGAAAAGTAAATAGGTGATAGGTACAATTTTAATTACCGTTAATTTTAACACTTATTTTTTTTACTTTACTTGCGAATTCTGGGGCTGTGCGATATGGACATACCTCAATATTTATGCCAAATATCTCAATAGCTACATGACTTATTTAAAATTCCACAGACGCTTGCCCGTCGGGCAATCTGAAAGGAAACTCCTCCTGCCCGAACGTTTTATTTACTTGCCACGGGCTGTCAGGCAACCGTTAGTGTCAACCCCTGCTACAGTATATACAGTAGGCGCCGGTGGAGTGAGGAACAGATTTCTTTTTCTTTATTTAATCAATTTACAACTGCCACTCTTCAATTTACCTCCATTTTTTTCTACAAACAAATTTTAGACAAATCTATCAGACTTGTTCAAAATAACAATATACCACCATCTATCTATATTTAACTACCTGATCAACCCTTGACTACATATCTGTCTTTCATATGTTTCTACAGGTGTCCTATTTGCTTAAGGAAGACAAAGTCAGAACAAAGTCAACCCTGGAGTGACTGTCCTTTCACCAAGCTGACCTTTTGCCCTGACTGACCTTCAAGCCTCGTTGGACAGACACTTGGATCGGATCTGGAGTATCGTTGAGTTTGGAACAAAGTTCCAAGTTCCACGTTCCAAAGACGGTACATTTAATTTGTTGGGAACATTCCACTGTTGGTCGGTGAGACATTTGCACTCCAGAGAGACATTGATTGATTGTCTCTCTGGGACCCCCACCCCAGCCCCCACCCCACCGCCACCAATCATCAGAAGGAACATGTTCTAGAAGCTGTAGATCTACGTTTTAACAAGGAAGATGAACAATGAGGATGAATTTTACGACGCCGTCACAGGTAGGTGTTTGTTTGAATCTCCATGTATAGAACCTTTGGTGTACAGAAGGTTAAGAGCATAACTAAGAGCATGCTTTCACAAGTAGGGGGATATCTCCATATATGGGCATAAAAGGGACACAGACAGACAGGCAGACAGACAGATAGACAGACGGGTACAACGGGAAGTCTGACAATGGTTACAACGGGTATTGCATAATTGGTTAGGCCTTGCATTTACAACTTGCATCGTTCCTGACTTGCATCGTACCCCAGTACCAGCTGGTGTTGCAGACCTGGTATTGCTAGGCAATACCAGCTAAAATTCACACTGGTTGGAACTTTTGGTCTTCAGTAAGCATGCAGACAGATGGCTCTGGTGGGTCCTACTTATCAGTGTTTAAATATACAGAAGGTGAACTAGTGTAGGATAGATGTCCTGTAACTGGGAAGTTCACCAGTTTGATCCCAGAAATAGAAAAGTGTAGACGTGCCTTTTAATTGACATACTTGGCTCCTGATTGCTCAATTAAACAGTTTGTTGAATGATTGGCTGACTGTATGAATCAGAACAGTTGGTACTAGAGTACAACACAAACTGTGAAATGCAGACCGTACAAGATTTATTCCTGTCAATCTTCAATTTGACAAGAAAACCAAGTACTGATAAAGATCACCATCAAGCTTTGAAATAAAGATGTTCTATATCAGCAAATAGAGGTATCAGTCTGGCAAAAGTTACAGTAGGACATTGTCATCTGGTGTTGCGGCAACTCTGTCCTAGTCGTCCTGTTTTGATATGTTGATGAGTAATGTTAACCTGTGGAACCTAACCTGCTCCGGTCTGTAGATTACCTAAATAATTTATAAGCCTTATTATCTTGCAGAGAGAAAGAGACTGAGGCCATTTGCACTTAAATATTGTGTGTGTGTGTGTGTGTGTGTGTGTGTGTGTGTGTGAGAGGCAGATGATGGATGAGTGAACGAACAAAAGGTTTGACCACCTGCTGAACTCCATGCGCGGTTACGTGTGTCTATGTTTGAGTGTGTACCTTGATGTGCCTCAGTCTGTCAGTGTCATAATGATCATCTTACTATTGTGAGACAGACAGTGAACTGAATATGTGTGGGAGGTGCACCAGTAACAGGTCTATTATTCATTAGCAGATGGAGAACAAGCTCAGCTTTAATATACCACTTGTCGCTTGAGCTGCATTCATAACCCATGCAAAGCACCCGCAATAAACCAAAGACATTCATCAGTAATGCTGAATTTGAACCTGGAATGGCTGCCTGGATACAACAGATGTTCCATAGTGTTAAAACAAAATAGAATCACTTGGGAACAGCATATCTATGATTTACTGTATGACTCCACATTTAGGCAATGCTTCATCCCAATCAGGGCCCTTTGATTTCCATTATAAAACTATATCAAGTGTCTTCTGTATTCTGTAGCCTATTGGCAGTGTGCACACGGAATTTGGTGGTGATTGGTCCAGCGGCTTTGCGAGATTAGCTCCGATCACGCAGACAGACAGACCCCTTGTATAGACGGCAAGACTCCTGCAGAGCCATGTGGTAAAAAACAGAGGCTGGAGGAATTGACCTACATTTCCAAAATAAAACCAAAAACATATCTTAATAGCAAAGAAAAAAGAAACCTTACTAGCCAGAAACTAAGTTTATTAACCACAAACAAAATATATGAGCCAAAAACAAATATTCCAGTTTGGTAGTCCAATAAAATCCTATTTGAATTATTTTCTCGCCTGTTTAAGACTATTGGATTGTGTTCTAGTATTTCATTCTATTATGTTCTGGCTTAACAATCTATCTGGCCTTACATATGATTAAATAAAATTACTCCTATAGCCTTGAATACAATACAAACATCTTTTGTATAGCAGTATTTGCAATATGATAAACAGCTGTTCTATTTTCAGCCTGCTGCTGTCAGGGCCTCACCTGCAGCTCTTCTCAGCTCCACCCTGTATGAGTAATATTTTACACATACAGCTGGGTTTCTACATACTGTACCACCTGCTCCACCCATTAACATGCCCTTTTACACTTTCTTTTGTCAAAGCAGATTTCCCGTTGTAAATGGACCTAGTACTACTTTTCCCATACTGAGGTTTGCCTGGTGGCTGCATTAATGAACATATTTAAATGCTTAAAATAGGCTACATCAATCATAAAGAACGACGTCACCCATTTTCAACCTAACTTAATATAATTGGTCCTCACTAACGCTGATGATAATATGGTACCATTTTCTTCTACTCAGTCTTTGTCTCAGAGGAGGGCTTTCTTTCTAACTAATAGGTTGTGTTTATGAATGGTCACTAGAGAGATATTTCAGAGGTGTTTGTACCAATCACAGTAGCTGAACTACATGTCGGAGTCCCAGAACACCCACATTCTGATCGCGCCCACCCGAACCCCTGAATGACGTCATATTGTCGCCTGTAGCCTGTATTTCTGATGTAGTATACAATGGGCTTTTGTGTCACATGTATTTGTAGATTGATTGATTGTTAAATAGACCTTTTTATTGATCCTGCTGGGGAAATTCAGGCAATACAGCTGTTACGAAACACATACTTGTATACCTTCCACATTTGTGTTGCCATTGGAGTGTCTTACTCTTTGTACAATTAATTTAGTTATGAATTGAAGTGTTCTTGTTAATCTAGAAAGGTGAGTATATCCGGCATGTTATTTGTCGCTATGTTACCCATTGTTAGTTTTCCTTGCTGCCCGTTTGATGCTTTCTATGTACCTTTTTAAAGGTGCACACTTGTCGATCGGGTTTTTTCTCTATTTTTAGTAGTAGTAAGAAGTATAATAGAAAGTGTAAGTGGTTAATCGATTCATTGAAATATCAAATTAAAAATATATATATTTAAAAAACCTGCGCTTCTCAATTAATCAAAAAATAAATCAATAGAATGATGGCGAAGAAAAGGATGTGTAGGGCTGTCACCTGTCACGATTACAAATTTAGGTTGACGATTAATTGTCACTCAAATAATTGCGACGATTTAATCGTGTGCTTGGCGTTTAACATTGGAACATATGAAGCCTTTTAGGGTTCGTAATCGTAATCAATTGCACTGGTCAGATATGAAAAATAACTGAAATATACAAATAAATTATTGATATATTTGATAATTTTATACATGTAAAAATCGCAGAAATAGCTGATCTACAAGCTTACAATGCGTCCCAAAGTGACGTGTTGTAAGCTTGTAGATCTGCTATTTCAGCTTTTTTAATATTTGAAAATGTGTGAAAATCTTTCAACTTGGCAACGATTAATTGAAGATTAAGACAATTGTGATTATAAGTCGATTATGTAATAATTGTGACAGGCCTAATGATGTGTAGTGGCCAGATTTTGCTTTTTTTTGTTGGTAGGTTTACCGTCTAAGATTATTTAAAAAAATGGTGTCACATATTTTAACTTCTTAGGCAGTCACTGGTCTGCGTCTGACAGTCTCCTTAACTACTCTACTACACTAGCACATACTGTACATCTCAGCAAATCAGTCCCTAGAGAAACTGGAGGTGGTATTCAAAGTTTGGCATCTGCACAGATATCTTACTTGACATTTAGATAAACTAGTATTTTACTTATTTTAAGTGAGCATGTTATGTATGATTGTCACACAGTGAGGATGTTGTCAACATCTTTAGAGCTGGATAGAAGGTCTTATTGTATATAAGGTGGTTTGTCACAAGTTCCAGTTCTTAAATTAGCCATTGATTATGTTATGGCCCACGCCCGTCTTGAATGAAAAAAACATTGGCCCGGGGTTAGCCTTAACTTGCTATACAGTCAAAAAGTTATACCCTGCTATACAGTTTGGGCCGTGTGTAACAGTTTGTTTCCTTTTTCAGCTTCTCAGGGAGTTATGCTACACTAATACTGTACGTACTGTCATCTCAGGGAATCAAGCCCTGGAGAAACGGGACATTTCATAACATTTTGACTGCACTGCATCTGATCTGATATACCGTTTTTTAATTTAGATTAACTGGTTTTACACAGCAGTTAGGGGTTAAGTGTCTTGCTCAGGGACACTTCGACACGTATTACTTGGCAGGCCATGAGGCGAAAAGGTGACCATCTGATTACCGGACGGCCTCTATACCCACTAAGCTACGGCTGTCCAAAGCATTTTAATGAGCATGTTGTGTCACACAGTGTCTTGCACAATTAATCATTTATTAATGTTGTAAATATCAAACCTGCTGGTTGTAATTGCTATTCTCCTTTGATCTCACTACAGTTACATGTATATTTTCGTCAGTTAATGAGACAATCGAATGTTGCCTCTGCTAAAAAATCATTACAACTGGACAGGATTTGTGCTTTCATTTAGACAATACTTTGTTGAAATGTCACTAGTAAATTCCACGCCTTCAAACTAATGTGGATTCGAGTTGATTTCAGATGAGAAAGAAAGGTTATTATATCGATTTGTGGTGATGATCGCCAATGATGTTCTCTATCCGATCAGCTACTGGCACACCCCAAAACTGGGATGGTTCTGTGTCTAACCAAGCTGTATATTGTCTTCTAATGGAACCAAAACCTTGACACGTTGTGTGTGTGTGTGTGTGTGTGTGTGTGTGTGTGTGTGTGTGTGTGTGTGTGTGTGTGTGTGTGTGTGTGTGTGTGTGTGTGTGTGTGTGTGTGTGTGTGTGTGTGTGTGTGTGTGTGTGTGTGGGCTCTCCAGGCCTGGATTCAGACGAGTCATACGAGGCTGCGTCGGAGGCCAGTTTTAAAGATGCTGTTTTGTTTGACAGCAGCCAGAAAAACAATGGCTCAGTACTGCAGGAGAACGGAGTCAAGAAACGCAGGTAACACAGCATTCCTCTTGCTAAACATGTATTATTATTGTATTATAGTAACCATGTTACTTATGGCAAGACATAACTTGTACTTTTTGACCATTAGAATCCATTGTATGTTTTGTAATGAGATTGCAGTTGTCCAGCTAGTTTTGGTAGTCTTATCTAGTTATCTAGTAGTTATCTAGTCATCTCACTTTTTCCCTTCTCTTGTTTCTTTTGTACTTTACCATCCTCTCCTCACTCCCTTTCTTTCACTTGCTGTCTTTCATTTCTTCTCTGCCTTTCTATATGTACTGTATCTGCTCATCCATATGATGTCTTTTGTGTACATTTTTGTTTATTTTAGGACGGCGTTACCTGCCCCCATGTATGCCAGAAACACCATCAGTGTGTGGGGCATCTTGAAGAAATGTATTGGAATGGTAAGAAGACATTACAGCTGACTGCTCTACATGTGGGTCATGACAGGAGAGATGGAAAAACATGATCAAATTAACTCTCAGGAGGTTTTTCGTTATATTTTGGTAACATTTGGAGTTGTGCCAGAATGTGCCAGTGTGAAACATTAGTTAACCCGAGAGCGACAGTAAGTCCTCCCTTAAGGTGTTAACTGCCCTACACTGATAAATAGGGTACATTCTGCAGTATCTACATACTGGTAGTGTGTCTCAGAATGTTTACAATCATTCGTCCTTGTTCTTTCTTTTGCAAGGATTTGCCAGTAAGGCTTCAACTGATTATCGTAATCGATTAACCACATAAACCCTAGTGTCCCCATTCTGGGCATGTCATAATAGGCAAACTTCAGACATTCAGATGTACTGTGCTGTGCTGTCTACCATTCTGTGGTTGTCATAGGAACTGTCCAAGATAACCATGCCCATCGCGTTCAACGAGCCTCTGAGCTTCCTGCAGCGGATCACAGAATACATGGAACACACGTACCTCATCAACAAGGCCTGCTCACTACCAGACTCCATAGAACGCATGCAGGTCAGCACACACACACACACACACACACACACACACACACACACACACACACACACACACACACACACACACACACACACACACACACACACACACACACACACACACACACACACACACACACACACACACACACACACAGTTCATCAGAAATGTATATTTCACACACTGTTATAGATATAATGAAGCAATAATTCACACCATACATAGTGTTCGGCCCGACGAGAAGCGAAGGTCTGACAACCCTCTTAGTTGTGATCACAATGTATCACAGGCTGGAGAGTGTTATATTACTTTTTATAAAATGGTTACACATGGCAAAATACAAATGCCAATTAAAATAGTTTTTAATAACAAAGGCATTATAAGAGCAACTTCTACAAGAAAGTAGACCCTCCTCACTGCCTGCAAAATCTAGGCTGTTGCTATGCAACGTTTTACTTTTTGAATCTCATCTTCCCACAGCTCTGCTCAAGTGCTCATTGTCCTTTTCACATGGATTCTTTCCCAGGGACATACAGTACATGCTCTATCCACTGACTCTTTCAAAGTAGAGCCTGAGCCCACTATCAGTGGAGACTTGCTCACGGCCAGTTCTGTCTCTTTTAGGCAGTAGCTGCTTTTGCTGTGTCAGCTGTGGCGTCTCAGTGGGAAAGAACTGGAAAACCATTCAACCCTCTACTGGGAGAGACTTACGAACTCACCAGGTAACACAAGATGCCATCTGCACACACACACACGCACGCACGCACACACACACACACTCTAACGGCCTTATCCCACTGTACTGTTTGAACATTCCAGGGAGGACCAGGGTTTCAGGCTGGTCTCAGAGCAGGTCTCTCACCACCCTCCTGTCAGTGCCTTCCATGCAGAGAGCCTGTCTGGAGACTTTGTCTTCCACGGCTCCATCTACCCCAAACTCAAGTTCTGGGGGAAGAGTGTGGAGGCGGAGCCTAAAGGCACCATCACGCTAGAGCTCCTCAAGTGAGTACAAGAGTGTGTGTGTGTGTGTTGGTGTGTGTTGGTGCACAGTCAAATTAGAGCCAGAACAATATATCTGTTTGGCTGATATATCAGTAGATTTATTTTGTACTTTTTTGACAACATTGGTATCAGCAACCATTTTCAACCTTGCGTCCCATTGCAATGTGACAAGTTGTGAGCTTGTAGATTGGCCATTTTTCTTTTCTTTTCTTTCAAATTGATTAGAATTGATTTTGCGGTCAGTAGGCTAGGATTCTCCTAAATGGGGATCAGCGTCAGACCTAACAATTTGGCATCGGTCGGGATCTAAGTCAAATCCGCAGTGTTATCGCTGCAATCCGGAACGTCTGCCATTGACGAGATTTCTCGTTTTTCTCCGCATGGCTCAGCCAGCCGTCGACGAGATTGACGAGATTTTTGAAAAAAAAAAAAAAAAAAAAGTAAAAAGCAAAAAAATTTTACATTTTTTGTTTATCACAAAGGAAGCAGGAGATAACGCGATGCGAAGATTTTCTGCTCCATTCACTTCAATGTTAAAAAATAAACGGAGACAAAATTCACAGTTTACCTATTTTTGCAATGTTATTCTCTGGCAGGGAAGGGGGGTAGATGTGTAAATACTCTGGCAGTTAAAGAGTTAATGAATAGGTTATTTTAACCAATCTGAAATGAGAAATGAAGACCCTTGTATCTGGTAGGACACCTGCTGGTTGAAAGAAAGCCCTGCCTGAAGATCTTAAGCACAATAGCTCCCCTGGTCAAGCGGCAATTCTCTCTTGAGTGGTAGATGTTTGGTCTCCCATGCTGGAGGGTTCAAATGTCAGGTTAGTCTCGCATAGCCAGACTTTCAGAGAGCACCGCCTACTCAAGTTTCTCAGATGGAGTAGGTGGAGCTGTGAAACATCTGGCTATGCAATACTAATGCCAGGTGTACCAGCTGTATATCTCTCCTTTGGGAGAGGATATAAAACTTACAGATTTCAGCTTTAATTTAACTCTCAAAGTGTAAAGATTCACTATTAATATATGTTTTTTGCTGTGTGGTGAAATGTGATCATACTGCACAACACTACATTTACAACGGTTTGAACAAGAACATATCTTGCTTATTAACACTGGTTAAAACATTGGGTTGCTGTTTCACACAAAACATCTGTGTTAATTTAACTCCAAGAGTGTGTTAATACCTGATGGTCAGTTGACCAAAAGTGAAGACAAGTGAGCGGGACCACTTCTTTTTTTAATCTATGTTGGTTGATCTCTCCTACACACCTGTCCTTTTTAAGTAGGCATGCAAAATGACTATCTATTACCTCTGAGAGTTTTTAAATTACTCTCCTTGCCACTCCTCTAATCTCTAGGCACAAGGAGGCGTATACATGGTGCAATCCTTACTGCTGTGTCCACAACATCATCCTGGGTAAACTCTGGATTGAGCAGTATGGTACAGTGGAGATAGTCAACCACAGGTAAACCCTAACCCTGGGTGTTTTGTGTAATTTTATAGTTTTTCTATCACAGTTGACAACTTGTATAGTACATACTGTAATTGCTGTTAACTGTAGACGTTTACAAAAGCAGACACAGAAAAACAATACATGACCAGGTGCTGGACAGAAAAACATGTGAAAACAGAAGAATAGAGTCCACACACTGGATCATGCTTCCGTTGATATTTATTAATTTACCACCAAAGCTAACGTTTCAAGCACCAAGTTCTTCTTCAGGCAAAGAAACCCCAGAGGCACATCTTTAAATACTTACTAGGCCAGGTCACCTGTCTGGCCACCTGGTCCCAATAGGCCACACTTTACATTGCATACAATGGAATGACAAATGCACACTAGGCATAAAATATATCCAAAATGTCACCGCAGTTCAAACAATCTAATACTGAGCATGTTAAACAACAAAGCATGTAAAACTGTCATGTCATGTGAAAAAATTACTTTAATCTTTGCAGTAGACACTTCAGCCATCACAGTAGATCGGAAAACATTTAGTAATCTTTGGCCAAACCTGTCTGAGTGAAATGCCTTAATCTTAAAGTCACATTTACCCCACCTAGTTTGAAGGAGCAAGCATAGCTATCTCATCTAGCCAATGCCCTTTCCTTGCTATAGACCACACAGTTGAGATAGTCAGCCATTAAACTACAGATCAAGAAATGCAATCTCGGATATCTCAACAATAGTAAACACTAAAGTTAGTCTTTATGTGTTAAGTACAGAGACATACCAATAACTTGTGTATTAATAACACAACACTTAGACATGCAGTGCATTGTTGTGACACGTTCCTCCCTTCTATCCCATCCAAATCCCTATTTCAACTTGCTGTTGAAGGCATGTTGACATAATCCACCAGTCAACCAAGAACAGTAACTGTGATTCTGCCCTTGATTTCCAGTGCACACGGACCTGCCCTACATTCCAGTCTCTATTGACTCTTATGTCTCTTATATTTATACTGAGACTCCTGGCCACCCTAATAGCATACTACTGTCTTACTTCCCCTGTCTCCTTGGGCAAACAGAAGCACAGGGATTGTTCCTCTTTGCTATTTTTGCCAGGGAAGGTTTACTGAACAAGCAGCCTCTTGGCTAACCTCCCACCCATGGTTCACACTTCCTCAGTGACAGCAGGGAGCTACTGATCAACCACCATATTCTCCTGCTGGACTGTTGCCTTGAATCCTACTCTGTATCCATCTGTTTAACAATGAAAATACAGTAATAAGCTTTGTGTCAGCAGGGTGGCTTATGCAGTTAGTACCACATAGACACTAGACCCAATTGCTCCATTATGGGTTTGATCCCTACTTGTGAACTTTTGTATGTCACTTCTCTTGTGTGTATAATAATAATAATAATAATGATAATGATAATGATAATACATTAAAAAAAAGATGTTCTGTCTACCCCTATGATCAGCACCGGAGACAAGTGTGTATTGAGCTTCAAACCATGTGGGATGTTTGGCAAGGAACTGCACAGAGTGGAGGGCTACATCCAGGATAAGAGGTAGGACTACAGTACATTACAGCTGCTATACAGTCTCTTCCCTAGCTCACTGCCATCAAACTGCTCCGCTGGTGTCCTGCTGTCTCAACCAGGTTGGAACATGTACGGTACTAGAGAGGCACAGACCTAATCATGTCATGGGTTCCTATCTGGCCTGTGACTGAGTCACGTGTCAGCTAGCTCCTTTCACCATCGTGTTGTCCAAAAAGGAAGTCAGAAAACACTGTTAAAATAATATAATGTTATAAAAGTTATTGTAATGCTTATTCTGTCTCCTGTGTCTGTGAAGTAAAAAGAAGCGGTGTGTAATCTATGGGAAATGGACGGAGTGCATGTGGAGCGTGGACCCTCAGGTTTACGAGACCTACAAAAAGACAGAGAAGAAAGGAGACAATAGGAAGCACAAACAGGTGAGATTCTAATAGATATACGTCTGTAATTTAGTTCCAAGGCATGTTTAAAAATCACACCCTGTGTGAAGGAAGCGGTGCCTTTGATGAGTGGCCTCCTGGTGGCGCTGTAATAGGGCGGGGCGGGGCTTCAGCAATTAATGCTCGTCCCTATTGGTGGTGTAAGTCCACATACCAAATTTGGACTTGGTGGCATGCTGCAAACTGGAGTTATAGCTGTTTAAAGCCAGTGGCCTCCTGGTGGCGCTATAATAGGGCGGGGCGGGGCTTCAGCAGTCAATGCTCGTCCCTATTGGTGGTCTAAGTCCACATACCAAATTTGGACTTGCTGGTATGCTGTGAACTGGAGTTATAGCTGTTTAAAGCCCGTGCTCAAACGGACAAACGGACAAACGGACAAACAGACATACGGACGGACATAGTCAAATGTAGAGCGGCTGGCACCGCTAAAAACAACAATGAATCAGTTCCGGAATGTAATGGTGTCATTTAATGGTATCATATGCTGTACGGTGTAGAGTTTCACTGTTTCTTTGCAATTATTCTGTCGATTACCTTTTCAATTAATTTAATAACCGAGAAGTGCTTTAAAAAATTGGTAAATGTTTTATATACTGTATCATCAAATTGACAGCAAAAAAATCGAATAGATTTTTATAATCAACTAAATCGATTAGTCGCGTTAACTTATGCCCTGTTTTATAATTTGTCATACAGTGGTGTTGCATAGAAATTGCGAAAAAAATGGCTTCACGGTTTGACGCATTGTTTCAAGTCACATTCAACACATTTTTTATAATTCATTAGTTCAATTAACCGTTGCACCCCGGTCCCCTACTGATTTGTGATTCTCTCGTCCTGTGATTTGTCGTCTCTCAGTAGGATGCTGTGTATTAAAGGTAAAATGGTTTCGCTAGTCTAGATGCTCTACACCCAAGTGCTGTGCTGCAGTTTAGCAGACCTACTTTTATACGTTTGATACTGTAGTGATGCTGCTAAGTAGAAAGAAACT
The DNA here is from genome assembly GCF_963454915.1 of Gymnoscopelus microlampas. Taxonomy (NCBI): domain Eukaryota; kingdom Metazoa; phylum Chordata; class Actinopteri; order Myctophiformes; family Myctophidae; genus Gymnoscopelus; species Gymnoscopelus microlampas. The sequence continues at coordinate 39,242,704 of NC_139947.1, read as the reverse complement.
GCATTGTATAATGTACATAGTTATGCAGAACTTGCAAAGTGTGTTTGTGTGTTTGTGTTATTGTATACTGTATCTGTGTGCATTTGCTAGGTATAGGTAAAATGTGTCTGTAACCTAAATTTACTTAAGTTAAAACAAAATGAAGCTGATATAAAGTAAACTAATCAAAACTACTTATGTGTATGTGTGCGGCGTGCCTGCATATGCATGTTCTCAGGAGGAATCGGAAGGGGCGGAGAATGATGATGCAGATGACATGCCAGAGGTTCAGGAGACGGTGTCTGTCATACCAGGGAGTACTCTGCTTTGGAGGATAGCATCTAGACCAGCACAATCTGCTTCAGTAAGAACACACACACACACACGCTGATAGACGCACAGATTATCACAGACAGACAGGCACACTGACAAATTGCACGTACACTAGGCCTGTCACAATTATTACATAATCGCAATTATTTTGCATATTCGTCATAATCGTTTCCATGTTGAAAAATGTTCATACATTTTCAAACATAAAAATACATAAATAGCGGAAATAGCAGATCTACAAGCTCAGAACACACACACACACACCCTAATCCTGCTCTCTCCTCCTTTGTCCAGATGTATAATTTCACCCATTTTGCGATGTCTCTAAATGAGATGGAGCCTGGCATGGAGGCCATCTTGTCCCCCACAGACTGCCGCCTCAGGCCTGACATCAGAGCCATGGAGAATGGCAACATGGGTAATTGAGTTTTTACTCTTTATTCTTTTCTACATGAATGAGTGTGTTTGAAACCTCTAGTTTACACTGTACATATCTCTTTAATAGGAGAGTCAGACCCCCCCCCCCTCCTTGCACCTCCCCTGTCCTCTCTCTCAGCTTCTCCCTCTTGTCTGTCTCTCTACAGAAAGTGAATATTAAGGGAAGCAGCCTGTAGGATCTTTCACCTGCCTTTTAATATTGTCTAGACATTGCTGTGGTGTGCACAGTGAAAATACATAACTATGACTCGAGCCTAGGAAACAACTAAAAGACAACGCTGCCATCTATTGGTATAACAGTGCATTGAATTACAGTGTCGTTTAGCTGAACCTGAACCTCGCTCCCGGTTTTATGTCTAACAAGAAGGTAAAGCCTGGAAAATAACTACTGCCCAACGTATCTCACCGGAAGTGCAGGAATTACTGGGCTACACGTTGTCCAGTCTACCAGAATTTCTGCAGCCCTCTAGTTTCTATACTTGTGTTAGACACTTTCTGTAGTAGTTCTTGTCCAGCTTACTGTACCATCACCTTGAACTTGAGGTGAGAATCAATAAGAAATTAGAATGCCGTTGGTTGGGACGAGACTACATACAAGAAACTTGGCTATTTTCTTGTTTTAATTGAAGTAAAATTACATTACGTTATGTTAGAAGGTATTATATTGTACTTCATGAAAGCCCCTGATGTTTGTTGTGTTTGCAGATGAGGCGACTCTGGACAAAGAAAGACTGGAGGAGAAACAGAGGGCTGCCAGGAAAGACAGAGCTAAGGGCGACGAGGAGTGGTCCACTAGGTAACACACACACACACACACTTTGAGATAGTGGTGCGTACCTTCTTGATTCATTCTTCAACTTTCTGGTTGTGTTGCTATTGTCAGAATATGGTGTTTCCTCATCATCGTAGTCCAGACTTGTGTGATTGTGATCTGCTTCAGTGTAATTTCTGATCAACATTATTGAATCACTGAATGATTATCTAGAGTCCTTTAGTCCTTTAAAGTTGTTTTGTTGACATTTTGAAAATCCTTACTGAGTCCTTGTGTGTCTCTGTGCGTGTTTCTGTATTTGTTGCCGTACTGTATGTCTGTCTGTGTGTCCAGATGGTTCCAGTCTGGTACCAATCCCTTCACCAGCTCCCAGGATTGGCTCTACACTGGGGGCTACTTCGATAGGAACTACACAGACCTACCTGATATCTACTGATACCCTGCTAGCTCTCCTCTTCCTCACCTGTCAAACTGCAGTTAGCCGGCATCTGAACTGGCCTTGGTGTCAGCCATCTTCCTCTACTCCTCTGAAAACTGCAATGACTTGTATAACATGAACGAGCGGGAGAAACTAACTAGCCCTTCTCTGTTGAATTCAAGTTGACAAAAACGGACAAATAAGGCGCATACACAACTCCCACACTCGCGTCTTCCACTTCCCATCTCTCTTCTTCCATGCCATCATCACCGTCATCATCGTCGAAGAACTACACCAAGCTTCCTGAGATCTACTGACACTACACTATCCTTCGTCTCCCTTTTATCTTCCTCTTCCGCAACCTCTACTGACATTCTACCAGATGGTGGTAGCCTTCATCCCACAGCAGACATTGGTGGTCAGCCTGCTAGCCTTCCCATTCGTCAGCGTGATTTTCATCACCTAATGGCTAATGGAAAGTCCCACACAAACATACACCCACATACATGCACAACCCATACATTTAGTCATCTTTCCACATCTCTATTGCATTGCTTAGAAGCACAATAACATTCCATCACCCACCCCTACCTCTAACATTATACTTTCCTGGTTACTGGTTAGACACTCACTTTTGCTCATATTTGCTTGTTGATCAAGTGAGCCTGGGAGTGTGGACTAGCCATCTTTGGGTGGCTGGGGGCTGCAGTCATCATTTCCTGGACTAAAACCATCTACATTGACAGCCCAACATTCCTCTGGATCTGTCACAGTAGAAAAGTGTTGCTTTACTCGTGAGGGGTACATGTAAGTACGTACAGACACACGTTTCTGTATACACACACAGTGTCCAGGTTGGCTTGTCCAATCAGAATGTTTCATGTAGATTCTTTCAAAATCAAATGTACTTCTCAGAGGAAGACCCTACCAGTACGTTGAATCACTTACTTCACCTGGTAACACAGATTACTTCACCTGGTAACACAGATAATAAGTGGATATGAGTTTAAAAAAACTACTAGCAAAGCCAATATATGTAAGCGATTAATAAGGTTGGAACCAGGCAAGAATTCCCCGTCATGAACGGACAGACATGGATACACTTGACAGTTAGTGATGAAATCAGGGATGTGAATGGTCCTTTGACTGAATGTAGATCACAAGATGCTTTTTACTTTCCTTTTGTGGACTATAGATTTGAAAAAACGCACACAATTGAAAATCATTTCTGTCATTAGATGGAGAAATTCACTTCTCTGCATTTGCTTGAGATATTGCCCATTTATCACATCCATAAACAAAAAAAGAATTTTGTCCATTGAACAAGGTCAATACAACTACTACAAAAGCAATGAAGTTCACATGGAAGCAGTACTGGAATTATTTTTGGTGCGACAAAAAGGAACTGGTTTGTTTAAACATGACATGGCAGTAGAAGAGAGGGAAAGTCAGCAGATGACTTGAACTGTAATACAATAGTGTGTATGTCCCATGCTAGGCCACTCGCTTTTTGCACCTTCAAAACTTCTGTCAACCTTATTCTAACATTAACTACTATACATTGCTTGTAACATAAGAATAGCTAGTATTTTAATCATCCCACAACTAATGTATATTAAACAATAATACCCTTTTGCTTATTCCTATTACATGTGAATTCACTAAGTCAGGGCTTGTTGCAACTCTCCCCCTTGGGACCCAAATGATAAATTAAATCTCTTGGGGCCCTGGCATCTTAAAACGTACTTTTACACTTGTCCTGTGATGTGCCACAAGAGGTAGTCTTATTAACCCAAATAGGTCCCAGGCCATAGTTTAAGAAACACTAAACCAAATAGGCTCTGCCCATACAGTAACTGTAGTCCCGGGTTTCCAGAGTCTGGAATACGCGAACGACTAGTTTTCCTAGTGACTTGCAGACAAGGGGGCGGGTCATTGCCTGCAAGTCACTGGAAAAACGCTGTTCGCCTGGCATACACTTTTCCAGTTTAAGTGACTTCCCCCCATACCTTCGCTTGATTGGTTGGGCAGCAGATTTGAACCATAAACGAATATGAAGATGTCATAATATGTGTCCGGATTAAATCCGCTGCCAATCAAATCAAATGAAGCTATGGGAAAATTAACCGGAAGAGGTAACGTGTGTTCCACCTTCTGGAAACCTGAGACACAGGGCCTATTGGCTGTTTGTTGCTGTTGCTGCACAGCTAACTGCTGAGGATTGTGTAAGTATAGTAATAAAACAGAGTGTGTGTTAAACAAACAAACAGAATGAGTTCTTTTCTAGTGGATTCACTCATGTAGAGTATGCCTTTCTGTCACAATACATTTCATGAAGATTTGGTCCTGATGGACAAGGCTCTTTGTTTTTGGATAAGGCCTTTATTGATAAAAGAAGGCTATTAATAACAATAATCAACAAGTTAACATGTCTGTGCTCGTGGACTGTATAGTCTTGCATACACTCATGCACTGCAAGCCCACTGTGTGAATGTCTGTAGAAATGTGTACAGAACCTTAAAGCCATATTAACTACGTTCATTTTAACTAGATGATGGATGTGTGAGAGGGGAGAGAGTTATTTCACTGTCTGAATGAAAATCAAAACCTAAGAATGTGAATTCCTTCAAGATTTGCATTTAACATTGTTACTATCACTATAGCATGACTAAAATGCATTATCCATGTCAGTGTAAAATAATGTAACATTCTATGTTAGGTCTTTTGCTGTCAAACATTTGAGTGGAATTACAAACTCATTTGAGAATGGAATTAAAAATTTGTTTTAGAACTTATTGAATTAACTAGCTAGGTTTAGCGACATGTTGCCTTTTTCTTACAATATGGACTGATTGTACATGTTAACAAAATATATATAGACCCTTCATGAGAAGAGTTTTGTTCCAAAATGAGATGAAGAAAATAAAAATAGTGATAGTGAGATTCTTTAAAAAAAAACACACAAATGAATGAATTATGGTATGTTTTATGGAATAGAAGGTAATCTGTCTTTGGTTGTTAAATTACTTGTACAACCTGGATCCTGTATGTTCAACAGCTATAGCATTTTGGAAGTTAACTCTTCATGCTTACAGTAGTAGCCCTTTATTCCATATTGAGACGTCATGTGTATAGTATGCTCTTCATGGTACAGTCATTCCTTCACATGGTCACAGGCACATTCACTAGGTTACTGCTACTAATGCTACTGGCTATATTAGCTCTAGATGGACTTTTCGCTATACTATGCTCAGTACAATAAGCTTGTTACGTGGTAGTCTCTCTGTATTTTCACATTTCCATTTGGCCGGTTTGGATCTGTGCAGCCTGAATCCCATTTATATCTGGTATTTCAGTCTGAATGCGGTTGTAAGATCAATACAAAAGTTGTCTAGATAAAGCATTACGACATTCAAACATTTATGGAAATATAGATGCACAGATAAGGACGTGTCTTCCTGGCCCTGACCATGAATGAAGTCTGGAAACAATATTCATACTTCAATTATTAAGTCAGATTTTAAGTCCCATTGGATATTTTTTCACCATCTTCTTGATGGCATCTGGCTACATACAGTATATGTACATTGGGATTGTAACACGAGATATAAATGTGGTCTCATTGTAGTTTAGCTTGGTACAAAGGAGCTGATGTTTTTACTCAGTGGCACAGGTCTCATTTGATGTTCTAATGTCTGTTTAAAACACATGGAAGAATAAGAGGGGGAAAAATGAATACTCAAAGAAATCCATGAGAAAATGAGACCTGGGTGACAAATAGTTAAAAAGTTCAGACTTTTTTCTGATATTGTGAATGCTCGCAGCCACTGACATCTTCAGTCCCCAATCCTCATCTACACCATGCTCTCCTTAACTGCAGACCTATTAGCACTGGGGAGAGTCACTTTTCATTGTCTAGCTTCAAAGAGAGCTCTTGTCAAAATGAAAAAGCGTACTATTCTTCTTCTTGGTCTCAACCATGGTGTCATGATTGGGACCGAATCCATGTAGTATTGTGTACTAACTGGTTGAGGCAGCTTCAGGATATTTAAAGCAAATTGGGCTCAATACAAAAATAATAAGAACTGGCCTTAAAAATGAGCTCTCTTTAAGGTGACATTTTAAATAGTCACATTTCCTCCAGTGTGTTTAGGTCCTATAACGTATTTTCAGAATAACACATTCATTAATAATCTATGCAACCTGCCACTAATGCTCAATATCTGTACAGCAGTACAAAATATAAATACTTAAGTTATCCTCCCACCCAACCAGCAAGACAAGTACTTGTGTATATGTGTGTATATGGGCTGTTTGCTGTATAACACCCTAACTGTCCCACATTCATTATTGTGTCAGTTTGAGTTGTGTTCTTTTTCAAGTTCCGCTGAACAGAGAAAATGCCTAAAGAGTAAAATTGACCAATTTAGTGGATTTTTTTAATTTGACTGCAAAATTCCCATCCTCCCCTTTCCACTGTGTGACTTATTCTTGTTTTTTTTTCCTTTTTATTTTGCTTAGTTCATCCTGGAGGTTTGCAGTTGGTCACCATGTCTTCAACATAAAAGGGTTGTTGTTTCTTCTTTTACATTATTCCCATGTCCAGTTTAGTGCCTGGGTGCAGGTAAACTACTTCCTTTTACAATGTTTTATTATTTAACATGTTTTAGGTTTCATGAAAAATTTGTCAAATGTTTTTGTTGTTTACTAATTAATCCAGATACTTTATTCCTAACAATTGAACTGTTCAGTCAAGGAGAGTTGTCTTCAGGGGGCTCAGCTGAAATGTGCATCAGATATAAAGCACATGTCTGAAAATCATTCCACTGTGATGCAGATGGCCAAGCTATGTGCTGCCAGTCTTTTTATTCTAAACAAAGGCTGCTAAACATTGTGAAACCGTTAGTCTAGTATCCACTATGGCTTTCTGATAAGAGTAGCTTTTTCATGCCTTTCTTTTTTATTTCTATCCAGAAAACATGAAAAATTCCTACACACTAACACTATTTGTAGTTATAGCCTACTCAAATACACATGGATGCAATGGTAATCTCTACCTATCTCTATTTATGTCTCATCAGTTAAACGTCAAATACAATTTAATTAAAATTAATTAGCAGTTATCTGGCTTACTTGGCTTGAATCCCCCTACATAATAACATGAAAACATTTCTTCAATCTTACTGTAGTGGGAGAACTGCTTTGCTACTACATCCCTTTACATTGGGCTACACTACAGTGATATGCATGTGTCTTTAACAATGCCTACACATCACCAGTGATGTGCTAATGTGAGCTTTGTGTGCTAACGTTGCCTACAGAGCTTGGCCTTGTGATTCGCTGTATGCACGTTGCAGCGTGAGTAGGGCTGTGATTGGCGTAGCAGCATGAGCTGAGCTGTGATTGGTCTACTTTAGTGGGGACAGAGAATATAAAGATGCATATAAAGATAGACATACAGAGATATGGACAAACCTTGCTCTAGACGGCCTGACCCATTCGGCACCAAGCCGTAAAAAAAATATATATATATATATATATATAATGAGGTTTTAAATTGAGAATTCATGTTCAATTTGACCTTTTTCCCCGTCTCGGACTGTATCATGTTGTTGATGTTCTTTTAAGTGTACAAGTGTTGCACAGAGGTAATCACAAGCGAAATGGCATATTATTTTGTGCAATTGATTTATTTTTATAGTATTTAAACAGTTTCTTTTTTTTGTGAGAACATTGTAAAAATGTTTTATTTTGAGGTGGGGTAAGAGGTAGTTATCAGTACTTTGGACAGCTTGCTAGCTCAATGAAATGGGGGTAAACAAAGTCTACTAATAAAATCCTAATTTCAATTTTTGCATTGTCCTTTCTTTAAAACTTTTTTTAATATATGGTTGACTATAATATAGTCAGTTATTGATTGTGTTTGCAGTCTTCTAATTATTCTGTTTTTTTTCTATGACCTAGAGCTAGACGCCTCAAAGTCATATAATAACTGTTCAGGTCGAGGCTAAAGATTGAAAGGTAAATATCTGATGAAGAGCGTTAAGCTCAGCAGCACATAGGCTACTGTATATGTGCAATGAAGTATTTTTCATGCAGAAGAGATCAACGCTCGAGCAGCACGGACAGTTTAAAGCCTTTTATTATTTAGGTTAAATGGTAAATTTATATAGCGCTTTTATCCAAAGCGCTTTACAGATTGTGCATTACATTCACCCATTCACACTTTTTCACCCAAAATAGCAGGTTATAAAGAGATTTGGTGTAGAGTGGATAAAGAGCAGACCATAGCCTGAAGAGCCAACTCTGGGGGAGCCCCCCAGCTCGGGATCTATGGGAACCTAGCAGTTTCCAGTTCACTCTACCCGGCCACTCTACCCCTGAGCCACTGCTGCCCACAATCATAGGTGCAAGTATACAAAGTGACTAACGTTTCGGTCTGTCGACCTTCCTCAATTGTATGTATTTTTCATGTTGGAGCCCTAGAGTGTGCAAGCATTTATTTTTCTTTTATCTTGCACTGATATTCGCTCAGCACCTGCTCAATTTTGGGTTTGGGATGTGCATGTAACATAGCCTGCTAGGTACTGGTTGGTCCAATACAAGGTGGCTACGGTTACTTAAACCCTCTATACTTAGTAAACCTGACCTGAATTGGCTCTTTAGCCTATGGTCTGCTCCTTTTCCCCTCTACACCAAATTTCTTTATAACCTGCTATTTTGGGTGAAAATTGGTGAAAATAGCAGATCTACAATCTGAGCAAGCTCACAACACGCTGCGTTGTGAGCTTGTAGATCAGCTATTTTCTGCGAATGTTCCCTACAAAATCGAGATTCTAGGGTTCAAGTAGTTAATTGGTGTCACTTACAATAGGCATTGATCATTTCCTGGAATAATTGGAATTCAGTCGGATCGGCGGTTGTCTGTGGAGGATGCACTGAATCTGTGAAAGTTCATCTAAACTATAAGGTTATAACTATTTGGTTATCATGTGTAACTTTAGGGTTAAAAACTGCTAAGGAATAGTTTCTCACTACATCTGAACTCTAAAAGGTTAATTTGGTTCTCACATGTATCTTCCTTGCCTTTGTGGCACCTCCGATGTGACAGGGGTTTATAAACCTATGGTTTATAAACATTTAACATTTAAGCGAGAGCACAAATTCTTTGACTTTCAAATTCAACCTTAAGAGCTGGCTTAAAGCAAACCAAACTTGTAATCATGGGTAATTATCTGCTCAATTTGTCACTGCTGTCAATTTTATTCATATGTCATATGAATCCTGTACTATGTTTACTTGTCTGATAGTTATATCACCATTCCATTTTTTTACAGCCTGCTCAGGAACTACAGAAGAAAATTAGCTCTTTGCTAACTCTGGCTCATTTATTTATAAATAAATAATACATTCATTGATAAACATTTTTTTTATAAATACATGTATGAATTAATAAATACATGAAAAAGTCAAAACTCCAGACCAATCATCACCATCCAACATTTTCATAACTAGGTACTGTAGATGTCACCTGCATCTTGCATGTTTCTGTGGTGCAGGGGAAATGCCAATGCAATATGAACAGAAGGTTAGTACCACCAGTGGGAACATTTTCTGAATCTAAATCACACCAGGTCAAGTATTGACTTAGTTGTCATTTTCATTGATAATTTCCATACCTCTGTAGCACAAGGGATCAGGTTACAGAAGCTGTCACTTTTATCATCAACTTCATGTTCAAATGTGTTTACCTGTAGTCTACAGGTAAACACATGATCTGCAGGCTGTAGATCATATATAATGTCACACTAAACAAAAATGGTGCTAAAAGTGGTTCTTTGAATCGTGATTATGCTCTATTAGACTCAGGTTCTGGCCGCTACGCTACCCTCACAACTACGTGGCACCGCCGATCCAAATATGTCTGAGTCTGTGCTCAGGAATGTGTCAAAAACATCTCCATGAATTCAAGGCTTCATGGAGTGTGAAATTGATAGAAAATAAGTAATTTTTGCGTGAACTATTATTTTAAGTGTTCAGGGGCACTTTGCTGAGGCCTGGGATCGAATTTGGGATTTATGGCTTGCCAGGCAGGCTCTCTAACCATTCAGCTATGGCCACATCATCAGCGGAGATTCTAACGCAGTTCTACTCTGTAACAGTAAAGGGGTTTCAGGGGAAACCAGTGTAGCGCCCGGGATTCGAACCTGGGTTTCCCACTTGGAAAGCCAACATCTTAACTGCTAAACCATAGATATATCCTTAGGGTTGATACTTTTACTTAAGTAAAAAATGTGAGTACTTTTCCCACCACTGTTTCTTAGTTGTCTACTGTCTTGCATGCTCTTCAGCAGTGGTGGAAGAAGTAAACCCCAGCATCCCTATTCTGGGGGCAAACATTCGTAAAAAATAACAGAGTTACAAGCTCACAACGTGTCGACGTGTTGTAACTTATGTGGCATCCGCGTGCGGTTAGGGTTAGGGTGCGGGTTTGGTTCGGGTTTAGTATTGGAAACGTCGGAGCGCTGCGCTGTCGGAGGAATGCGCTGTCGGACTAACGTACTGCACCCGTATACAATAACATGCATAAACTTAGATCAAATGTTACATATCAATCAGATATAATAACATCCATATATCAGGCAGATAAATATAATGTGCATTTGTCACAGTGTTGTGAGCGTGTAGATTATTTTTTTTAGTGAAGAGATTTGGTGTAGATGGGAAAAAGGCAAGCGGTTCAAGTAAAGTTGCAACTTTACTAAGAATAAAGGGTCTAAGTGGTGAAGTCAAAATATCAATACCACAATGTAGAAATATACTGTGCATCTAAATTCTAAAAGCATAAGTATTTCCTTCCCATCTGAATGTTTCATCTCTCTGTGGCTCAAGAGATGTGTCACTGTTTATGAACCAAAGATTTTAAGGTTCAAAGCTCCTAAAGAACATTTTAGCTGTCCATCCAAATTCTAAAAGGTGGGTTAAGTATGACGTTCCCAATTATAACTTGTATGCCAGCGTGGCTTAAAGGATAAATACGTGGTTCATAAACCCAGGGTTCCTGGTTCAAAGCTCAGGTTTAGGGTTCAAACCTCCTGTAGAACATTTTCACTGTCCATCTAACTTCTAAAAGGTGGGTTAAGTATGACGTTCCCAATTATAACTTGTATGCCAGCGTGGCTTAAAGGATAAATATGTGGCTCATAAACCCAGGGTTCCTGGTTCAAAGCTCAGGTTTAGGGTTCAAACCTCCTGTAGAACATTTTCCCTGTCCATCTAAAAATTCAATATGGTGGGTTAAGTATGACGTTCCCAATTATAACTTGTATGCCAGCGTGGCTTAAAAGATAAATACGTGGTTCTTAAACCCAGGGTTCCTGGTTCAAAGCTCACTCAAAACAACTCAAATAACAACTAAACAAAAACTGAAAGGGTAAAACAACTAAAGTGAAACTGTGGTCAATACAAACTGGTGATGGAAAAAAAAACAATAAACAATGAAAAAAACACTATACAATAAAAAAAAACATTGATCAAACTAATGTGAAAAAATGTCTCATAAAATCGCAAAACAATAAAATAAAAAAAACTTTGCATAATATGTAAATTTCTTAAGCTCCTCCCCCTGGAGGTGGGCTCCCTCCATGCTCCTCCCTCTCCTACCGGAGCTAAAAGAGGGCGTGAGGAGGGAGGCGGGCTTCATCCATGCTTCTCGCCTTAAAAAGACCGAAAATTGAGATCTTCCCTGACCAAGATTCAAACCCACAACCATCCGCTTGTGAAGCCTATGCTTTTCTCTTGCACCACCAGGCCTTACACATTTATTAGGATTTTGAGGTTATATTTAAAGTTAAAGCAAGAGGTGACAGGTCAAAAGACGAAAATCCACAGCAAACACCTCTACCCCTGACAGAATGACTGAATCTACTAGATACACCCTCTGATGATCAGGGAAAGGGTTCATTATGACACAACTGAGATTTAGGTTGATTAAAACCATCTGTTAGAAAACCTTTACTCTGACTGAGTCTAAACACAGATTTACACCTTCATTGAAAGCAAACAGAGAGATGTTTCGTAATGTCATAAAAATTCATACCCTTTTTGTCATTTATAAATTCCTTAGTTTCAGATGATCAAAACTGTAGCAGTTTTGGTGTTAAATCAAGTAGGCTACATTGTTCTCACTTTGGACTGGACATTAGAAAATATGTCTAAAGTGTTCAACTATAGTTCCTCAAACAGAGCTGTATTATGACCACAGATCCTCTTTGATTAGCTGAATTAAGTTTGAGAAAATACCACTTTACACGCATGGCATGCTGCATATCAATCAAATCAATGATCAATTATAGACCGACTCCATACTTCGTTTTGAGGTATTCTAGTGACTCAGGGATAACAAATTACGTAAATTGAATCCAACCACTTAAATGTAATGTATTTATTGCAACAACCAACCAAACAACTGAGTTTGTAACAAAATGAGGAAACAAAGAAGGTTTAAATGATTTTATTAAAACTAACTTAACCCCATATGGGTAACCGGTGTCCCTCAGGGCTCAATACTAGTGAATTTTCTGTTTCGTGTTAGTGGGGAAAGCTTTGGCTGAAAATAGCCGATCGACAAGCTCACAACGTGTCGTAGTGAGCTATTTTCTGCTAAAGCTATCCCCACAATACGGATACTGGGGGGGTTAACAGTGCTTAAAGGGCAAGACCACTTTGGTAGACGTTTGGGTTGTGTAGTTACCTTTCCAAAGGTGGGCAAGAAATATAAAATAATTGCTCGATTGATAATTCAAAATATGCTCATTGAATTACATTGTATGCTGAAACAGCTCTCAAAGTCACTCTTTTAGCACAAACGAACGCAAATAAAGTTGATTCAGACAATATAAAACATCGCCAAACCCAGTACCGTTTGTTTTTGAAATAAGGCTAACATCCTGTTGATTTTGCCATTTTTATTAAAAAGAAAACCCGGACTGGATCCGCAGACCAGGATTCAGATCTTCAAATAGTAAAATCAGCAGGAAGTTGACATTTTTATTTAAAACAAAAGAAAAGAAAACAGTACTGGGTTTGGTGATGTTCTATATTGACTGAATTGCTTTGTTTGTGTTCGTTTATGTGCTAAAAGCATGACTTTGAGAGCTGTTTTACTGTACAAAGTAGGTATATTTTGAATGATCAATTTCTATTCAATGGAGCAATTATTTTAGATTTCTTGTTCACCTTTGGAGTTACGTCATGTCAAGGTAACTACACAACCCAAACCTCTACCAAAGTGGTCTTGTCCTTTAACAACCAAAATCCAAAAGGCTGGAGTGCTCCCAGTGAGCTTCATGGTGAGAGTGAGTACAAGAGTGAAGTTCAGCCACCTCTTTTATAGAGGACAATCCAGGTGGGCCAGATCTCCACTGATGACACACTCCGCCCTCCAATCATTCTGAAACACATGACACATGGTTAGTAACCATGACAACCACACCAGTTACCCTGACAACCCCCAGGATTGTCACAAGAATTAAATATAAAAATAAATAGCTGTGCTGTAAACAATTTAGGCTGACAAGAACAAAGTATTATGGCATTGAATAGCTTTCTTTTTTTTTAACAACAGGACTGTATGGCATTTTGTTTAAACTAAAGTATTGTATGACTTAATTTTTTATGACACAGTTGATTTCTTATGATTGATTGATTTCTTCAACCTTTTCAGGCCAAGGACCCCTTAGCTGAGACAGAGATGAAGCAGGGACCCCCTCTACATATTGTATAAAATTGTGTTTCAGATTAAACTTTGTTTACTTGGTCTGCTCTTTTTTCCCTCTACACCTATCTCTTTGCCAAAAATAGCCGATCTACAAGTTCACAATGTCAGTTTGTAGATCTGCTATTTTTGGCTAAAGTTCACCTCAGAAAAGGGATGCTAGGGTTCAAGGTAAAAAAAAATCATATCACACAAAGATTTGGCGGATCCCCTGTAGTAACTCTGAGGACCCCCTAGGGGTCCCGGACCCCCTGTTGAAGACCCCTGTCTTATACTATACTATATATACTAACAAGCTAAACTCATTTTTGCATCAACTCCTCCAAGGAACAAGCCATGTGATGTAGTTGGCAGTGCTTCATTGAAGAAAAGGTGACATTAAAAACAAACAATTAGACAAATAATCATACATTGATGATGATAATGAAGTGCACATTAGCATTCACACTGACTTACATTTCAACAGTAAAGTCACATCAGACAATGAGCATGATCTGTCACTTTTACACACAGTAATAAAAGTTATCCTTGCCTGGGCCTACCTCTGTGCTGGAGGCTGACGACAGGGGAACAGGTTCTCGTGAGAGAAATGAGCTGCGATGGAGAGATGAGTGAATGACATGGTCCAAGGAGTCTCAGATTTACTAAAGCAGTTAAACCGTGCAGCTAGCTACAGATAAAGACCGGCAACTACAGATAAACACATATTTGAAATTATTATACATTATGAAATTATTATATATTAAACATATTTGAAAATAGCTGATCTACAAGCTTGTTGATCAGCTATTTTCAACAAATCAGACCCTTAAACTAAGCTAAACACTCTAAGGAGCATGATAGTGATCAATGAGTATATTTATGAATCATTACATTTGTCTAACATGGACTGTTGTTAGCTTTAAGCACAAGCTGCAGAACACAATTATACAATGCCAATAGCTCGGGGGGGGGGGGGGGGGGGGGGGGGGGGGGGGGAGATATTAGAGTTTCAGGCCATCAGGCTGAGGTAGTGAACCACTCTGTTACACCAGCAAAATGAGGTATAATATAATAAAAGACTGTCTTGCTAATAAAGCGTCATGTCTCTCATTTTTTACAATGTATTTTATATTACCTTTATATTATTTAATAAATGATGCATTTCATCCTCTATATATTGTCCAGCAACCTTTATGATAAAGGCGAAAAAAGATAATAGACCCGAGGGAGCCAGATTGCTCAAATCTTAAACAAAATATATGTTTTATATATTTTGTTTAAGACTTACAGTAGGCTGCCTTGCCCCACTGGAATACAGTCACTGATATGAATTAATAATATACTGGACCATACGTAAAATTAAGAATACCTTGTGATGTCAGTAACATTTTATTACAAATTAAAATAACGTTATCGTATAGCAGCAATTTTGCATGTACAATATAAATATTAATATATTGTCTGTCGGGCGGAAACCTCATTATGGCCAAAACTGTTACTTTTCAGCATAAACATTCTAAAATAGCAAAAACAGCAGATCGACAAAAAAAAACAAGACTCGCGCAACATAATTTGGCAAGACACACCATCTCCGGTTTACTTCCCGTATCTGCATAGTCTCGCGTCTCGCCTAGCTATTTGCATGAAGTGGGCGGACGCCAACCTGCTTCCAGTCTCCTAAAAAGGCGTCCGCCCACTTCACACAGATAGCTACGCGAGACGCGAGACTATGCAGATACGGGAAGTAAACCAGAGATGGTGTGTCTTGCCGATTTTTGAAAAAATCTCCTGTTATCGGACGGTCTGAGGTTGGCAGGTATGCAAGGGATGTGTTAAATAGTTTTGTAAACACAAAGTTTGTGGTTCCAGACCACTGTTTACACTTTTACACTCTCTATCTAAATTCTAAAAGTTAAGTAAGTTAAGTTAAGTATTTCCTGCTCACTCACAGCTTGCATAGCTCAAGCGTAAAGGACACAGTTTTATTAATCTCTCAAGACAGGTTCAGCAGCCAGCAACTGAGTTGGTGTGAATCCCTCCCTCTTCAATCCATCTTCTCCACTTACACCCATAACCTCCAGCCCCTTGATTCTTTCAGATGTCCCTTGTATTTGAAGAGCACAATTAATAACCATTGCAATTAATGCTAGAAATCGTTTCTTGTCCATGCAGATATTTTTATCAGCCATATTCCGTTTTCTCTCTGGTGGTTCCTGCTGTACAACCACACTTTCATTATTCCCCTCCAATCTCGGTTTCTGTCATAGGACAGCCCCATCCTTTTTTATCTAATCCTGTTCAATAACGTTTTCTACTCTATTAGAAAAGAGTGCTCCTCATGTGTACTGATTTGAGAAGTGAAGTGGGGGTGCAAGTTTCACGCCAATCGGTCCAACGGTGCCGGAGATTAGCTGCTCATAAACACACACAGACACATACACAGACACAGGACGGACAGGAGCCAAAACATAGTGTCCAACCTTCGGCCATCCGGCCTTCGACCTGTCCTGGCATTTTTATGCCAGGACAGGTCGAAGGTCCACTTATGTAAGAGTGGGGTTTGAGTTTCAAAGCAAATAAAGAAATAAACCACACACACACAGAACAGTTTGTCGTTTTTTTATATATATATTCGTCTTTTATTTTTTTCCTGATTGAAATGTATTGTAAGGTCATTAAATTTTTCATTCATCACATTACATGGCATGATGCACCAGGTCTACTACACCCATTTTACAGGAATAATACACGGAAAACATACACAAGGTTTTACAATGGGGAAACAGGAAGAGTAGCTCATTGCACTTACAACAGTGAATGGGACATGTTGTTTAATCATTTTAGGGTCTCTCTGACTTTTTTTCCCCCAGTATTTTCTGATGCCCATAATTCATTCATTTATTTTTTCCACTCTTGTTTTGTTTTTGTATTCCATATCAATCTTTTTTATATGCTCAACATCATCCAATTAACTATTTTTCTTCTCCCTCTTGCTCACTCTCCTCCCACCCCAAAAATTACATGGAAGCCAGGATGTCATTTTTGTGGAAGTATTTTTTACACTTTTTTTGTTTTTGTTTTCGATATCATCTCATTTTTACAAACACAACATGTATAGAAACTCTACACAGACCAATATGTTTTTTATTAGATTTTCTTTTATATAATCCGAATACAACTTTTCAATGTTTTTTTACAGTCCACACGAGCCAGCCACATACATAAACAATGCAATTTTTTGTCATTTGTTATTAAAATCGACAACTGCTCTTTGTTATTTTATATTTTGTTGTTTTTTGTTTTTATACACAAAAAGCACACAACTAGGCAGGAGGAGGGGGTTGGGAGGTGGAGTTGAGCCTTGTACACAGGTGTGCACGTCCCCCATCCACCCATCCCCACCCAAGCCCATGAAGGTCGTCTGTGTATGTGTGTGTAGCTATTGTTGTATGTAATATGCATGAGATTTACATGTTGTACAGAACATGTCCTTTTTATGGCATTCACATGTTGGTTCGTTCGGAGCAGACTGTCATTGAGATCCTATCTGGTATTTACACTGAAAACAGGATGGATGGCTGTCTGTGTGGGCAATGGTCAAAGGTTGCAAGTTCAACAGGGTCAGGGACTTTGGGCAGGGAAGGGGGTTGGCAGTTGGGGTGGGCGTTATGGGGAGGTCAGGCGGGGGGGGGGGGCTTCTCTAGGTCATGCACTTGTCACTTTTTAATTTGTAGACAACTTTGTTACAGGTGAATAATGAATACGTTCCCTGATGCTTTTACAGTGGATGATGGACTTTGTAGCTTCCCCCCCATCACTTGTTTGTTTCAGCATTCTCTCTCTCTCTCCCTCTTTAGACGCTGCAAAACATAACTTTCATATTTCTGTTTTCAAATCCTTCTCCAGCTCCATTATACTCCAGATGATGACAGTACGACCTACAGCAAGAACAGCGCTAACGGTTGTCATGGTTACGATGCTACATGCTGTACTGCACTGGCAGGCTACTTTTTTGGTTCAGAAAAAAACACTGTGGACTGGGCTGCTTTAAGAGCATCTTAGGCTGCATGTATATAAATGACAAAAAAAAAGATTTCTAACTCTTTCTGGCACAGAGCTGATGTATCAACAACTGGTGTTTAAATAGGAAAAATCAGATTCCTCCTGGATTTTCCCAGTTTAAACAAGCATTTAGAGTAACATATCCCATCAATGTCACTTCAAATATACTGTATCTTTGTGCTAAAAGGCCTCTCAGAAACCACACCGTGAATGTTAACATTTTGCCCACTGGTGATTGCTGTGGTCTGAACTGCAGTCCATTGCATTCCAGGATATAGACAGAGGATATGGACTAATGCAGAGCATAGACAGAGACCACATCTGGCTGGAGGGCAGTAACAGAATGGCTTTCTTCATTGACCAGTATTGTAGTATAAGCCCTTACTGCTATGCATATTTAAGTCGCCTTCAATGGCCAGGTTTTCATGGGTAGAGAAAATAAGATTACAGCAAATAATCTTTTTTTCTGTCCAGGTCAGACACCAAATGGTTTCTCTGTGCTTGGACAGTCATGACAAGATGGGACCTTTGCTGTGCAGGTTTAAAAATCAGATCTTTTGAACTCAGTCATAATAATCACCTATTGTCTTTTTCTATCTTCTCCACTGCAATGCTGCACTTATTGTGTGCTTTCCTGAGGCAAAAGTGATTGATAAACATTTATTTTCTTTACTTTTTACAAACTTCAAAAAACATAATACGTACAACAGAGGTTATTAATAATTTGGACAAGTATATGACTTTAAAGTTTCCATTTTTTATTATTATTACTATTTTGTCACTATAGACTAATTAATTCTGTTTTCTAGCCATAGTGACATCACTGATCGGGTGGCAGTGTACCTGTGTCATGTTCTGTATGCCTGTGCTGTTTATTATGAGGGCCATACACATCGGTTGGGCTACATCAACCCACTGAGGAAGACTGGCTAGATCACAACAGTAACAGAGCAACATGCTTCTTCATTCACAAATGACCAGAAAATGTGACTTTCCGCTCGTATCTGTTGAACAGAAAGACAGAGACGTGACAGACCAACAGAGTCTTTGTCCTTAAACTGACATGAAAAGCTTACAGCCCTGCCACATACTGTACTGTAGTATACCGGTAGAAACAAATCCAAATTATTTTTTATATTATTAATTATTATTGTTCATTTAATTTAAGTCAGAGGTTTCAACTCCAGTTCTGTGAACTCCAGACTACAGGTAAATGTAGAGACCTACCAGGTACAATAGTAAACTAGTCTGGATTCCTGGTATCAGATTTAAGAACATTTGGTAACCCAGTAATTAGCGCAGACCTGACATTGGTTCCCCATTTAGCCTGCAGTCAAAAGGTCAGGTTAAGCTAAAGTTTGCAAACAAGTTATTTAGTTAATTCTGCAAATTCCGTCTCATCCAGGCATATAATATAATATCCACTCTATTTACCATAAATCACATAATTATCTCTTCTTGCTTATAGGTTTCAGCTAGTATCCTCCTCTTCTATCCACTATTTGTATGATAAAATAATATGTCTGAATAGATCCTTTCATAAAGGTTTCACAAAAAAATAGATAATGTCTTATATGTCTTATTTGATCATTTATTCTTAGGTTGTATTAAATTGTATTGGTGGTGTTAAAGGATGCTTGAATCCTGTATATTGCCTTCCTACAGTGGCCTTTGCTATCAAAATGGCAACTCAGATAAAATAAAGTATTCTCTCCTAATGTACAGAAATAATATTCACACACAGTGCTTTTGCAAACTCTTATTTTGAATGAACTATCTTATGAATGTGTCCTGGCAGTGCACTTTCACACAACATCACACGCACGCACGCACGCACACACACCAGCTGATCAGGTATAGGAATGCCTCTGATAATAGGGTGTCACTAGTGGCTTACAGCATATTTGTGGTTTGCTAATCATTTGTCATTGTTCATTAAATATATTCTATATCATATAGTGCTATCCATAATATGTAAATATTTCATTAGAACTGTCTTTATTGTTGCGTATTTCCTGTACATTCTTCAAAAGATTCATTCTGTCCAATAGAACAAGTGCACAATTAGGCAGCCAATTGCTGTGAATGATGGGCTATGGTTGTCCAAAACAACTATAAAAACAAAAACAAGCTCGTCTTCTTCACCCCTGAGCAGACAAAATCCAAAGCATAGTGTGAATTGTATCGAAATCTGTATTGTATATCTATTTTCTATCTATGTTTTAGGTTAGGTTATATCTATGTATAAAACTCTGAACAAGACCTTTCACTGTGCCCACAAACTCATGCTTGAAGCAAAGAAAAACAAAATGGCAGACAGTTATTACAGCGCAATCACTACAGCTAGGATCTGAGGAGCTTCTGAGCTAAGGAGAGGTCAGTGATGTCACAAGGCTGCTCATTGTGAACTTCCTGACTCGACCTGAGTTCTTCTCTCTTTTCAATACACTCCATTCAAAGTATATCTTATAACTTCAGTTCATCATAACTCAATCGTTCAGCTATCAACACTGGTGACAACACTGTCATCTCCTCACTTGTCCTCACACCAAGGAGGTTATAAACATCTCAGTTCCCAGTTGTCTGTAATGCACCCTTGGAGAGAGACCCTTTGGCTGCAGGAAGGTCCCAGTTTTAAGACGTGAGGGGACCTATAGGACGTGCCAGTTTGTAGCATCACATAAATAAAACAAATACCTTATTTTTATTTTACACTTCCTGACATACAAGTGACTACATTGTACACAAATTCACAAAATTCCCTTAATTCTATCTACCAGGAATGCCAAAACAAAGCAATCTTAGTATCATTATTACTGCTCAGGCGTGATAAACAGTGATTGTGTGACTTTAGTTTCCTACTTATCTGTCTTCCCTTTGCCTTTGTTTTATTTTTTAATTCTCAAATATGATTCATTGCATAGAACATTGGAGATGAGAAACCGCCTTTCTTCCCGCCACATTTGTTTTCTTTTTTAAAATTTATGTTGATTTTTTTCCCCTTCAAGTTGGATGATAGTTAAATACACGCATACAGAACCCCCCTCCCCCTCCCCCTCCACACACACGCACGCACACACACACACACACACACACACACACACACACACACACACACACACACACACACACCCCCCCACACATACATACATACATACATACATACAAACATTAGGAACAGAACAATATAGAAGTGAATTTGAGGTTTTATCTGCTGCGCCGGGCGGCATGCGTAGATTCCCAGCGAGCGTTCACACAGACAATATACAGCAGAAGTTGTTTGTTTGTTGGTTTGCTTGAAAAGGCCTCACAACTGTTTGGCCTTAACAGAGTACATTGTTTTTTTTGTTGTTCGTGGTGGGTTGCTTTTTAATACCAGACCACAGATCCCATGACGCACTGCAGGAATGACAGCAGGGAGAACACTGAACCTGAGAAGTTTCCACGACAACTGACAGTCTGAGAAAGAGAAATACAGAAGGTTGGGGGGGGGGGGGGGGGGGGGGGGGGGTTGTGTCTGGACGCTGCCATGATAGAAAATTAAACTAAGAAAAAAAGCCAGCAACTTTGCATGACACAACCAAAGGTGTTTTGTCAGTCATTAGTAAAGATTTTTCATCTTCAAACACCATTTGTTATGTGTGCTTACACGTGCTCTGTGCACTTTTTTTTTTGTGAAGACACATGCTGTTGAGTGAGGATCCGGGTCTTGCTCACTAGACCCAAGTCCAATGAACGTCCATCTTGGAAGGTCAGAAGAATTCCACCGAAGCCCTGAGGCCTCCCGGAGAGGGACAGAGAGTCCATTTCCTTTTTGCGAAGTGTGCGAATGCTCCGCTTTTTCAGTGCCTCTCTGCTGTCCTGCAGTGCTCTCAGATCATAACCCTATTGGCTGACGCAAGGAGCAGGGTAGCTCCTTATTGGTCGATATAAGATGCCAACATATTGTCATTGGTTGAAAGTGGGAGAGATCTGGGCAGTACCAAACTCTGGTCTGGCGATAAGGGTACAGCTGTAGTACAATGTAGCAGTAGTACAACAACCTTTGTGTGGTAGTCTATGTTTTAGCAGTACTCGAGTGGTAAGCTAGACAGACGGAGGCGACACTTTCCTGAACCACTGCTAACTTTAAAAATGACACAAGATTGTGCTCTTTACTTCCTTACTCTGACTATTGCTTTGATAATTATTGGCAATAAATAAATAAACTTAACAAATCGCCAGAGGAAATGTTATAAACTCAAATAAATTAAAAAATAAATATCTCATAAATAATTATAAACATAAATGTGAATCCAAAAATATAAATTAATCTTGTGACCAGTGTTCTTGCCAATATCATTATTACATAAAAAAAAGAATGAAAATAAGCTTTCTGGTGGGTAAACATGGAGGAATAAAAAAAATGTTTTTACTTAAAAATAAAACAAGTAAAAGTGATTAAGGCAATGTAACTAGCCTGTAACCAAGAAAAATAAGGCAAATTCAGAATGAAACTGACTTGTGAAACAATAACTTGACAAAAAATAACAAGAACCAGAACAAAAACTTCTGAAACCCAAACGTTGTGGGATGATGAAAGAAAAACACCATCACCACAGGCATTGTGGGTATATGTTATATTAATGGCTTTGTAATGGCTAAGAAACAACCTGGCCACATTCAGCTTCGTCTCAAATAACAACCAATTAAAAGCGTTCCTTTTCCAAAACAATGGCTCCTCCTCTTCCTGTGGCCAGATTCCTGTGTTGTCACTTTCCAGTGTTGGTTTGTTATTCCTCTTTCTTTTGCAGTATTATTATCTATTCCACCGATGATGTATTTCCCAGTGTCTTTATGGCCTCTGATAAGTAATGATGAACAGTGTAAGGTCTTGGATTTAAAGTTCCATGCATTCCCATGTCCTACATATTTCCCCCCACTATAAGCTTCTTTTAAAGACATGGCAAGAAGCTCAAGGAGAGAGGGGGGAAATCAAAGAATGAAAGAAAGGCAGGAAGGAAGGGGAAGGAAATTTTGATCGAAGAAGAACGAGTTAGCATTCATAAAATGCAGGGAGTCAAGGGTTGAAATAGTTCCATTCTGGAATGTAGATAGAAACGGAGCAAACCACCAGAAGGAGACACACGAAATTAGCTTTTGTGTGTCCGTCTCACCATTTATCATTGTCTTATTCATTTCCGCCCACAATTCGATTTCCTTTTCAGTGGGTATCGAGTCGTATTGACATAAGAGATCTGTAGTACCAGAAAAACCTAAGAAGCTTCTGAAGAGTTTTCATTCCCTTTTTATTTTCTTTTTTTTTCTTTGAGAGGAGCAGAAAAAAGGAGAAAGGTTTTGGGGTTGTTTGAGCACGGGCGCAAGGATCCTAACATGTCATCGTGCTAGGATGCAAGGTATACCATCTCCTCAAGTAGCCCATACACTGTAAAAACAGTGGAGTGATCAGCTCATTGGAGTACTTCCATCCACAGACACCACGTAGTAATCCCACAAAGAGCACTCAGGTTACACATTGTCAAATTGGCCCCTCATTCAACTACACTTTCCTTCTGTGGTAACAACAGCTGTGTTGATATAAAGTGATATTTGAGAAGCTCTCTCTTGTGGTGTGGAGGCAGAACAGCAAAAACAATGCATGCAGGCTTCTTTCTTTTCGTTTTTTTCCCTCTGCGGTCGTAAAGGGGTGGGGATGTGTCCCACTGCTCTTTAGAGGTGACTTCAGGGTACATGTGGAGTCAGGGCTGTCTGATTCTTTGGCTGAGGAGGCTGGAGCTGCTTCAAAAGATGGATAGTGAAGGAGAGTCCTTGGAACTTGGATCTGTATGAAGAGAAAGACAAAACTGAAGTCAGATGAGTTTCAGCCTAATATATGTACAAAATATATGAGATGAAATATACTTTCTAGTCCAAGAAAAATGTCCCTAAGGGGACAACTTATAGGGAAAGTTTTATTGGGCTCAGTATCTCTGCTTTCAACAAATATCATACTAGTATTCATACATACATACCATACATACATACATACATACATACATACATACATACATACATACATACATACATACATACATACATACATACATACATACATACATACAATAATAGTACCATTAGTAAACACTTAAAAACTAATATTGCACAGCCCATCCAGGTGTCCACCTATGCACAGACCACTTATCCAGTATGTTCTGGACGGACGGACAGATGAACATATTTAGTACACTATATATGTGTAGTGCAGTGCAATCAGAGTGCACCATAGATGACAGGGGAGCACCACCAAGCACCATAGAAGACAGGGAACTTCCCTGTCTTCTATGGGAAGGGAAGCTTCCTATGGTGCTTCCCTGAGGTAAGCACCATAGGAAGCACCATAGAAGACAGGGAAGCACCATAGGAAGCACCATAGAAGACAGGGAAGCACCATAGGAAGCACCATAGATGACAGGGAAGCACCATAGATGACAGGGAAGCACCATAGGAAGCACCATAGAAGACAGGGAAGCACCATAGATGACAGGGAAGCACCATAGGAAGCACCATAGATGACAGGGAAGCACCATAGGAAGCACCATAGAAGACAGGGAAGCACCATAGGAAGCACCATAGAAGACAGCGAAGCACCATAGGAAGCACCATAGAACACAGTGAAGCACCATAGGAAGCACCATAGAAGACAGCGAAGCACCATAGTAAGCACCATAGATGACAGGGAAGCACCATAGATGACAGGGAAGAACCATAGGAAGCACCATAGAAGACAGGTAAGTACCATAGTAAGCACCGTAGATGACAGGGATGCACCATATGAAGCACCGTAGATGACAGGGAAGCACCATAGGAAGCACCGTAGAAGACAGGGATGCACCATATGAAGCACCGCAGAAGACAGGGAAGCACCATAGGAAGCACCATAGATGACAGGGAAGCACCATAGGAAGCACCATAGAAGACAGAAGCACTATAGGAAGCACCATAGAAGACAGAAGCACTATAGGAAGCACCATAGAAGACAGCGAAGCACCATAGGAAGCACCATAGATGAGAGGGAAGCACCAAAGGAAGCACCATAGATGACAGGGAGGCACCATAGGAAGCACCAACGAAAACAGGTAAGCACCATAAGAAGCACCATAGAAAACAGGGAAGCACCATAGGAAGCACCAAGGTGACAGGGAAGCACCAAGACAGGGAAGCACCATAGGAAGCACCATAGATGACAGGGTCTGCATGCACTCAGAAGCAGTACAGCTCCACATTCATGTAATTACACAGTTGGCCACTAGATGGAAGAAGTGCACAAGAAGTGTCTTGCTCCACTTACAGAATTTCCACTGGTTTCAACTGAATCTGCAACCAACCACATTTCACAATCTCTCCCGTTTTCCTCTTTTTACACCTATATGATCTCCTCTGTGCATGACATGTCATCATATAGTTTTACAGTCAATTGGCATCTCACACACTATGAATCTTAACTATATGGGGATATTGTTACAGAGCCAGAGCCTCTCATATTGCATACTGTTTGCAGTATGCAATATGTATACAGATAATTCTGTTTTATAGGAGCTGTCAGTATTGATCTGCTAAACAAAGCAGTGGTTTTCAAACTGTAGGTTTGAGAGACAAAATTGGGATGTGCTGTACTTCTGGTGGTTCTATTGGATTCAGTAGATGATGATTTCGTGGTTGATGCAAAATCTGATGAAATCTGTGTCCAATTCCTCCAACAGAGGGTCACTGAGCCAGATTTCATTCATGTTCAGCAATAAGAGGCAGGAGTCTCAACTGAATAGACCTATCACACTCCTCAGCGTGAGGGTTTGATGTCATCCAAAGCGCGACTTCATCAACACTGCTTTGTCAGCTGGTTTTAAAGACAATCACAAATAGACTATTTTAACATGTTTGAGTGATAAAATGACTTAATTGTGTTATTCTTGTGTAGATAATTTGAAAATAAAAGGCTGGGCTGTTTTTGGCACAGCAAAATGCTACCCAATTGGAAATAAGAGCAGTGAAATTACCCACCTGGACCTCTCCAGTCAACCTAAGATAAGATAAGATAATGAATAAACAGTAGCCTATAGGGCAATACATCCTCCTTCCAACGTTGGAAAATCTCCCGTTCTGGGACTGCCCTTCCGAAGCTCGGAATGACGTGAATTTGTAGTTATTTCACCTTGCTTTCTGAAGAAAAGTTTGGTCGTTGGAAGGAGTAGCCTATGTATTGCGCTTTAATGTACCCTCCGATCCTTTCACCTCTCTTTTATGTGCACTGGTCTCAGAGGGATTCACACTGCCGATATATAAAGTGAGATGTGCTTGATACTTACTGTCTGGCCTGCCTGAGAGATCGGGTTCGTCTCTCTGTCACTGTGTATTCAGGCCTGGGACATGCAGAATCCCTGCAAGGATTCAGTCCTTGTTGGCTGCAAGGAGGAAGGAGACCATGTCTACACTGCAAAGTCCTCAGTGTTAATTTAACTCCAAAGATTGTACAAATGGAACCAATGGACATTTGGTTCTTCAGTGTTAAACAAACACTTAGGCCTTTACTGTGTACACATTCTGTTTTAAATTAGGAAATTAATATCACTGTTCATTGTCTATGAAATTAATTCAAGGACCCCAACGGAAACAAGCCCGCAAGGACTTTTTTGGCCGGACCTTTTAGACAAAAGCATTATAAATGTAACTGTGTTGTTTTACATTCTTTTGCCTAATAAAAATTTCAATCAATTTCAATCAATCATCAATTCAGTAAATTTCAACACTGAATCATCCTGGGATTGAGTTTTACGAGTGGATTAATTGAAAGATGTATTCTTACCCTATTTTTATAAACTAATACATTAGTTACGAACATAAGTATTCAGTTCACATTGTGAATGTGTAGAATCAACTTGAAACATATGAAATGATACCGCACTGCATGCTTTATCAATGCAACCGGTTTAAACCTTATTG
>NC_139947.1:39163468-39210968 GCF_963454915.1 Gymnoscopelus microlampas | reverse complement strand
TGCACTGATTTTGCATTGAGGATGGCCAGACAGAATTGCTCAGTAGCTCCCCCCTGCCCAATAGGACGTTTTGGTATTGCAGCTGAAAAAGCTTGGAATGACAGACAGTCAGATTGTGAGAAAAAAATATCTGGATGTTTTTTAGGCTTACAACCTGTTTAAAACGTATTAGGGGGCAATATTTATATATAATATATATTTTTTTAATTCATGGTGTAGCCCCTTTAAGATATATGATCTTATAATAATCATGGGGCACGTATAATCATTATCTAATAATCATATAATAATAATATAATGAGTCATCAACATTGCACATGAACTCTGCAGCCGCACTGAGGCGCTCCAACACTAACACATTTGGACGTGACATTGTGTCACAAAAACCCACAAAATACACCAAAATAACACTGTTCAACGGGCTAATTAGTTAGCATTGATGACATTGACCACACTAACGTTCATACAGGTTGTTGATAAGATGTTTAAATTAACATAGACGTTTGAGTCACGACGACAGCGTTAGCATTAGCCGCATGCTAACGCGACCCGTCCCTTAGCTTAGCTACACGCTAACGGTCCATTATAGGCACATTAGTAGTAGGAGGCTGCAGTGATGTCAAAGTCTTGACAATATGAATGACAGGGCGATTTATTAGAGAAATGACGGTGATTGTGCTGTCCTGCTTTTACTGCTTCTGACTATTAGTCCAGGGGCCAGGCCATATTTTGGTACCACCTAAAGTGACCGTAAAGTTTTTGTATTTTTGTCTTCCTACATGTCTCTAGTTTATATTTTGGTATGATAACCCTTCCAATCTTGTAGCTTAATGGCAGTTATCACTACCTACTGGCTAATGTATCCGGTAGGAGACACAAAGTAGAATCTTTGTGTCTCCTACACCCGGGCATCAAATTATTGCGACAAAAAACAAAATATATCCATGTATTCAAGGCTTCATAGGGTGTGCAATTGATAGAAAATAAATCATTTTTTGGGTGAACTCCTCCTTTAAGTTTCCCAGGGGGACTCTCTACCCATTCAGCTATGACCACCCTAGACCGAAGGAGGGTCAACTTTTACAAGCTTATGGAAAGCAGTCTTTTTGCAAACACCAAAAATCTGAGAAGTTATCAATTGCACACCCCATGAAGCCTTGAATACATGGATATATTTTGTTTTTTGTCGCAATAATTTGATGCCCGGGTGTAGGAGACACAAAGATTCTACTTTGTGTCTCCTACCGGATACATTAGCCAGTAGGTAGTGATAACTGCCATTAAGCTACAAGATTGGAAGGGTTATCATACCAAAATATAAACTAGAGACATGTAGGAAGACAAAAATACAAAAACTTTACGGTCACCTTAGGTGGTACCAATTTGTGAAAATATCAGTGTTGGCCCCTGGACTATATGTGTGGTCACTGTGGTGTGATGTTGGCAGCGAGGTGTGCCTGTGTGTCTGAGCGAGTAGTGGTTGGTTGTGTCTAAGCAAGTGGATGCTGTTGTGTGGAAACTGCCGGGCCCCAGCATTACACGACCAATGAGAGTTAGCGCTTTCGTTGTTGCTAAGATACGGTGTGTGGCACATAGCATCTCTGCCCCATAGCCTGTAGATCTCTGACACGTGATTGGCGTAGCCTGCGTTGCCAGGTCTGCCTTTTTTTATAAGCGATTTCGGGCTTATTTGGGCGAGCTGTTGGGGCTCGTTTGCATAGACCACGGCAGCGCTTGTTTCTTGGCCGTTTGACGGATGTGGCAACAAAGGTGCTCAGATTAGGTCGCAGATGATGAGGATTGGCTGTTAA
This sequence comes from Gymnoscopelus microlampas, assembly GCF_963454915.1. Classification (NCBI taxonomy): domain Eukaryota; kingdom Metazoa; phylum Chordata; class Actinopteri; order Myctophiformes; family Myctophidae; genus Gymnoscopelus; species Gymnoscopelus microlampas. The sequence goes on along the minus strand of NC_139947.1, from coordinate 39,209,157 downwards.
AAGCACCATCCAGAAGTAAATTGCGAGCTGGCGAAGTGATTTGCATAAGTATTGGAGCATAATGCGTTTGATATTAATTGTACATCCTGCAAGTACAGTAACAATATGGGAAGCAGGGTGTTCACTCTCCATTCCGACATCTCACCACTCCGACTAGTGGCTTCCGCGTGCGGTTAGGGTTAGGGTTAGGGTTAGGTATAGGGTTCGTCAACGTCGGAAAGGCGACATGTCGGAAAGGAGAAATGCACCCGGGAAGCAGCTGGTGTTACAGGCAGAATATTGAGGAATTTTGGGGGAAAATGTGGAGTTATTTGGGCCATGTGTCTGCTTGGACATTGGCCCCATACACTCGTGTACACTCCATGAGTGTGGCCGCCAATTATGGTAGCAGGATACACAATGATATGTGAGGGATGTTACAAATTGTAAAGCAATATGATAATAGTGTGTCTAAACCATAGACTGGTCTAGATACACTATCATGCAGCTATACGTCTAAACACTAAATGTGAGTCTGGGGCATTCATTTTATATATTCTATATAAAATATTGCCATAATCCAATGTAGGCAAGTAGCAGCCACAATAACATTTTCTGCTTTAAAGCAGTAACAAGCCTTGTTTCAAAAGCAAAAATCCAATTGAAGTTTACGTTTTTTCTTCAATATGGAGTTTAAAAGATAATTGTATATCAAGATGGAAACCTACTGTAGATACTAGAAACCTTGAACCTATGATACCACACCTCTATCACCCTGTTTTGCATTGAAAAACAGGGTGCTGCAGTGTTGAGGGTCAGGGGGTCAGATGTGATGCTGCCCATTCTCAACACCTGATCGCCATGGCAATAGCGTCATCGTTTTTTTCGGTATGCAAATTGCCATGGGTCCAGAGAGGCAGGAAGCATGGAGTAGACCAGCTTCTCAAAGCAGTTGATCTGAGAGAGCGGAGAAGGGGGAGACATGTGAAAATGTTGGCTGGTTGAAGACCAAGCGTGCTGCGGCATTCTGGATAATTTGGAGAGGCTTAAGTGCACATGCTGGGAGGCCAGTAAGGAGAGAGTTACAATAGTCAAGTTTTGATATGACTGGATAAGGAGCTGGGCTGACTCCTGGGTGAGGAAGGGTCTGATCCTTTGAATGTTATAGAGTGTAAACCTATACAGGATCGAGTGACCGCTGTGATGTAGCTCTTGATTGTGAGCTGACTGTCCAGGACAACACCAAGGTTCTTGGCTGTTGGAAACAAAGTCACCAGGGCATTGTCTATGGAAATCGTTAAATCCTGCGTGGGGTATGACTTAGCTGGGAAGAAGATAAGCTCAGTCTTGTCTGGGTTCAGCTTGAGGTGGTGAGAAGACATCCACTGTGAGATGTCAGGCAGACATACAGTGATAAGCTCTTCCACCTGGGTGGCAGAGGAAGGGAAGGATAGAAACAGTTGAGTGTCATCGGCATAGCAATGATAAGATAGATTGTGAGCAGAGATGACAGCGCCAAGAGATGTGTACAGGGAGAAAAGGAGGGGGCCAAGTAGAGATCCCTGGGGGATCTGGTCCAGCAAAATGTTGGACCGATCAGCACCAAATGTGTGCATACTGTCACTAGGCTAGTGGTTCTCAAAGTGGGGTCCGAGGGACTAGGCTAACTAAAGCCCTTTTTCCATTACGGCTTATAGACCAGTCCAGTCCAGCATATACCAGACCAGAACCGCACCGCTTCAAATTATCTACTGTTTCCATTACACAAAAGTACCCCTGCTCAAATCCACAGGTATGAGTAGCAGACTCCGGTCATTCACACTCATTTGTAATGTAAATTTTTGCCTAACAATGGAATGTAGGTGAGTGGCCAACTGTCCTGTATACAAATGCAAATCACCTGTGCATGTGGCCCAGCTTGGCCTAGCTCAGACCTACCCAGGACTGGGTACTTTTTAGGCACCAGTTTAGTACCACTTACACACCACTCTACCCACTTCATTGTAGTGGAAACCGCTGCTGTGGTGGTCGGTGTGGTGTGGTGTGGTACCATGCCAATGGAAATCCGCCTTAAAGGAAGTCAATGGGGCTAGGATCCTCCAAATTTGGGCACGGATGACTTCATTGGCTAGCCTCTTTCAGAGCTAGCCGTCTATAAGAGCCTTGCCCACATATTGAGTCATACATCATATCATATAAGTCATACATCATAGACAACTGGGGTCATAGACTAGCCACACAAAGTCTGAGATACACCTGAAGCCACATCATTATTGGACCCACATCGGCGGTTCTAGACAACAGCCTATCCGACTGCCTCAACTGCCGGGCACAGCACTCCCTCAGGCTGTCAGTGGCGTACACGGCGAGTTTGAAGTTGGTCGGTTGGACAGCTCTTGAGATACAGATACACACACACATGCACAGGTGGACAGACGGTCGGATATTTTGACCATTTATAGTCCAATCTCCCCCCACAACAGGGCGTGGCGTTCATGATGCTGCACTGATGCAAAAGTGACGTATATGGGTCATATGTCACACTGATGTCACAGTGTAGGCCTTTATATATAATCTTGCAACAGGGAGCTCAGTTCCGATCAGCAGGTATCTGATAGTCGCAGCTCAAAGTCTTGGAGGATAGCAGAGTGAAGAGAAAATTAAGATAATTTCCTCAGAATAAGCGGTGGCGTAGCCCATATAGCAAGTGTGCTCTGAAAAGATAGCAGATTTCCCTTCAATTAAGTAAATTATCGTCCAGAGTCACAATGTCCGGCTTGAAGCCCCGGCCGGTCAATTTTGGAGAGTCATGGAACGGCCTACTACCGACAATCAAGGCGGTTCTGAAGTTGGACATACCCGTGACCAAAGGAACATGGAATAACTCCATATATGATATTTATGCTATGTGTTCTGCATCCCCCCATCACCTGGGTTCAAAGTTATACACAGAGATCAAGGCGCATCTGAAAGAACATGTCAAGGATTTGTCCAAGGAGGTAAAGGAGGCAAATGATATGCTAGAGATGTACCACAAACACTGGGAAAACTACGGCAAGGGCGTTACCTACTTGAACAACTTATGCCACTTTCTCAACACTACGAAGGTAGCGGAGGAGAATAACAACGGCAAGGGGGAAATTAAGGATATTGGAGAGCTGGGGTTAGACATATGGAAGAGTGAGTTGATGGATCCTTTGGTCAACAAAAACAACCTGATAGAGTGTTTGCTCAATAAAATCAAAAATGACCATTGCGGCGAGGACACCAACCAGAAAGTAATTCACAGCATAGTCAACTCCTTTGTTCTTGTTGAACAGCACAAGAAGTACCCGCTGAGGTATTATCAGGAAAATTTCGAGGGACCATTTCTGAAAGCGACTGGGACTTACAAACAGGAAGCCTCCAATCTACTGCAAGAGTGCAACTGTTCACAGTATATGGAAAAGATTGTACAGCGGTTGAAAGAAGAGCAGGTGCGATGTCGGAAGTACCTGCACACCAGCTCCCACGACAAAGTTATGAAAGAATGCCGGCAGAAGATGGTGACCGACCACTCAGATGTAATCCTTGGGGAATGTCAGAGCATCATCCGGCAAGAAAAGACAGATGACATTGCCAACATGTACATCCTACTGACGGCTATTAATGAAAGTGGTGGTACACCTTCATACCATCCCATGGTCCAGGAGCTGCAGGCCCATATCCAAGATGAAGGCCTCCGTGCCATTAGTAACCTCTCTCAGGAAAATATGCCAACCCACTTTGTCGAGTCTGTGCTGGAGGTTTACGATAAATTTGCCCAGCTCATTAACACAATTCTGGGCGGGGATCGGCTATTCTTCGGAGCACTTGATAAGGCTTTGACGCATGTGGTCAACCACAAGGAAGACAATTCTATCTGCAAAGCTCCTGAACTACTGGCCAAGTACAGTGACATTCTGCTGAAGAAGTCTGCAAAGGGAAGGTCAGAGAGTGAGGTGGATGACAAACTGAACAGCTTAATCACAGTGTTCAAGTACATTGATGACAAGGATGTCTTTCAGAAGTTTTACACCAGAATGCTAGCAAAGCGGTTAATACATGACCACTCATTGTCGATGGACTCAGAAGAATCCATAATCAATTAAGCCCTCAGCTATTCAAAAATAGCAGATCTATTAACGCACAACACCTCGAGTACTTTTACTTTTGGTACTTTAACTATATTTTATATATATTTTATATATTTATATGTTTGAATTCTTCTCAAATACAATTTTGAATACAGGACTTTGTAACAGAGTATTTCTACATTGTGATATTGCTACTTTTACCTAAGTAAAAGATCTGAGCACTTCTTCCAGCAATACATGCAGTCTATCTGTCTGGGCCAAATCTACATTTTATCCATATATGAACCAATAATTCTTAACGTTCATAGTGCACAAAACCTTTCCCTAACATTTTTCACTTAACTTATTCAGATGCAAGTCTCCAGTTTCTTTTTAAGTAAAAAGGTAATAAATTACCATAAACAGCTTTGCATGTACATGCAAATGAACTGTATGGAATGGCTTGCTATAGTTAGCAGGAAATCAATGTTAAAAGTGGTGAAAGTATTTTGTGTGTGTGTACGTAAGAAATATACTTAAAAAGTTATTAAAAAGTTAAAGCTCTATCCAATACAGAGTTTGTCCCTATCTTGCCAGCTCTTTAATAAACAGAAAATACATTTTCAGGTCAGGACACCAATTGTATTCAACCAGAAGAAAGAACCACAAAGACCATTTATCAGCTTAAATTTTATGGTTCCAATTTTGCTTGTTTTGCTTGTTTCATCGCTTCCAATTCCATCTGTTTATCCTGTATCTTGTATGAGTCTCGGAAACAAAATGATATCCCATCCCGAACTGAAAATGTATTTTTGTAACCCAGTTTTTCACTCAGTGCCAATTGGCTAAGTAATCCTGGGCGCTACACTCCCTCTGCCAGCCTAGGGAGAGCCTAGAGCCGAGCTCATGCCTCCTTAGATGCATGAGAGCTGCTAGCAATCCGCTTCTTATCACCTGACAGGGGGAGGTTCCCTGGTTAGACGTAGCGCGTGGAAGGAACACGATATTCCAACCAGTTCCTTTCCCCTCCATCAGGCACCCCAGCCGACCAGGGGGAGGCAGTATAGAGACCAGGATTACTGCATGTTTTTGTGAGGGTACCTACCCTCGGAGACAGGGGGAGAACATGCAAACTCCACACAGAGAGGCCCTTTCACCAACCTCACCTAGGGTATGGGCAATGATGACGCGGAGGAGAGACAGAGAGAACACGCCCCCAGCGGGAATCGAACCCAGGACCTTCTTGCTGTGAGGCGACAGCGCTACCGACTGCGCCAGGAAGACATGAAGGTCCTGGGTCCCCGACGATGCCGCGGACCTTACTGATGATGAACCCCTGACAGCTGCACCATCTTCTACGCAGATGGTGCAGGGGGGGAGGGCCCACCAGCAGGACACCCCCCTCCTGCAACAAATGACATCAACCTACAGCTTGTCCTCGGACACGAAGATTCCTTGAAGTCACCACAAGGAGCGCATGTGGTGCATGGACACCACAGCGAGTCCATGCAATTAGTCCCTTGCATGGGACCAACAGCGATAGCTATTGCCTGGCAAGCAAGCCAGGCTGGGCGAAGCCCGTTCCAACATCAATGCCAGACTTCGCAGCAGTGCCTGCTCATTCCCCCCAATGTCACAAGACTAGAAATGATATTATCACTTCTAAGACTAGAAATGATAATGCTATGCCCCCGGGGGGGGAGAGGCCCACCTGACGCCTCAAGGTGGGTCGAGGGAATCGAGAGAAGGCCCCCAGAATTACCACCATTTACAACGCAGAGAGTCTTTATAGACTCACAGGATGCAGACTCCACTGGCAAACCACCCACAAACACGACACGCCGATTCATAGCCGGCAGGAAGGGACCCCACGAGCCCCGGTTCAACCGAAGTACGAACCTCATCGGAGGGAGCCGGGAGCTACGAGAGGTCTTAGGAACACAGGTGCTCTCCGAAGAAGTGCTCCCCACCGCCTTGATCGAAGCCATTCTAAATTCAAGACCTTTGGGCTACGTGTCAAACGTAACGGACCCAGACCCAGGGAACAGTGAAGCCTCGTTGACTCAAGCCTTCTACCCAGAGACCGAGGTGGAGCGAGGCACGGGACCCGGAAGCGCAATCCAAAACGATTTACATAGAGGTCAGGTAACAGAATCAAGAGACATGAACTCGATGTCGAGTGTACGATGTGTGTGCGCACGATGTCTAGCTGTGAGTACGATTGCCATAATGTCGATCGTTACCCTCGGCTTTGTTACCATGGTGTTCTATGTCGTCGTGATTACACATCGTCACAGACACGAGATCCTCCTAAGCCACTTAGGCCAACCTCCCTAAAGCTACACCGGGATCACTAGCTGCATAGCACATCCATCCACATCGCTCGTACCCGTCGGTGATGCAGAACTTGACTGGTACGAATTCACTCTCCCGACCAATCATTGGCATAAAGAGGAGAGCGCACTCACCTTGCCCGACGTCCGTCATAGAGTGCCATCAATTGTGGCACAGCAACACAATAACGCGATACACCCACGAGAGACCAGACTGGCCCTCCTACCAAAGGAGCCCCTGGCGATCCGGTATGTCAGAGCCCCCAACCCGCAGGGAGACGAAGGCCTAGCGTACCGACACGACGGTCTAGGGGGGGGACTCGGGGCATTTCGCCAGCCTCACCTCCTCTACCCAATTAACCGTTTGGACGCACCCAACAGGATGGGTTTATGCGTTCATGCATTGGAAGCAGACCCTAGGATGGATATGGTGTGTGGTGAATGCCTTGCAGTATCTCTGACAGTCCGAACCGGGCAGAGAGCACGCACAGGTTCTCCACCCCTATCATCAGGAGGACATCAATCAAGGAGACTAAGAAATAATAACGAACATCATCGCTTGGTCGAATGGTGACATCATCCTGCCACCGGGGGGAGTGTTACCAAGGCGACGATGACGATGAGATGATCGTCCCGAATATGGACACAACGCCAGTGTGACGTAGCTTTACGACTGCATGACATCATATCCTACCCATAAATACTAGGACGCCGTCGGATGGGACCAGTCCGACGGTTTGAATAGTAATAATAAATAGTAATAATAAATAGTAATAACAAATAGTAATAATAAATAGTTATAATATTCGTAATAATACTTAGATAAATAGCAGGCCTATTCACTTGTATAAGTTAGGTGATTAAGGAAAGTTCTCCGGGCCCGTGAGCACACTGCGGCGGTCATAATAGCCAGCGATTAGACATACAGTCCTTATATCTTGCAGTACCCTCTGCAACAGGCATAGTAGAACGCTGGATTTTGGATTTAGAAAAACTAAAACAAAAAAGACATCAAATTTGTTTTATCTGCATTAAAATAAGTTTAAGCTGAATTTCATTATTTTGAATGGTATTGAATGTATTTTGTAATTTATACAAAGCCTCAGATATGACGGGACAGCAATAGATTGTTGCCGTCATCTGCATATAAATCTTGTATTGTGTGGTTGTTCTTCAATTATAAACTGGAGACATTAATTCCCTTCCTGTCTCAAATTTTATGACTCATTCTTAGTTTTGGCCCACTCTGTACTCACTGTGGCGGCTGGCATGGGGCCCGTCTGACCTGGCCCCTGCCTGGCTCCAGGCCCCATTGCTCCACCGGCTGGCCCCATCTGTCCTGGTTTGGCCTGCGCCTGCCCCATGCCCATGCCTTGTCCCTGGGCTGGGGGCTGCTGCTGGGGGCCGGTGGGTCCAGGGACACTGGCCGGTCCAGGCCTGGCCGCTGATGTCTGGGCCTGCTGCTGGAGCTGGGTCCTCTGGCCTTGAGCTCCGTCGATCTGTGAACCAGGACCTCCTTGTCTCCCTGAGCCAGGAGGAGGCCCTCCGGCTGAACCTTGTCCCCGGGCCGAGCTGCTGCCTGATCTGGAGGAGCCTGGATGATGAGACAGAAATTGAGTAAGATAACAAGAGGTTAAGCTAAGGTAAGACAATACAGCAGTTTGTTTGATTGATTGATTGACATTTTATTAGGCAAAAGAATGTAAAACAACACAGTTACATTTATAATACTTTTGTCTAAAAGGTCCGACCAAAAAAGTCCTTGCGGACTTGTTTCCGTTGGGGTCCTTGAATTAATTTCATAGACATATATAGTAGCAACCAAACAGTTCAAAAATCAACATAAAAATACAGAGAAAAAATATCACTATGTAAAAAAAAAAGGCATGAAAAATAAAAAAATATATACAAAAAAAAAGGGTAGGGGGGTCGTCTGTCTACCGGGAAACTGGTACTACCTCCTCTAATGGCCTCCAGAAAGATGAGTTTTTAGGGCTGTTTTAAATGAGCCCAGCGAACTGCATTTTTTGAGGGATGGGGTTAGACATTACATTACAGTCATTTAGCAGACGCTTTTATCCAAAGCGACTTACAATAAGTGCAATCAACAAAGGTAGGGAACGAAAGCTACTAATCACCAGAGGTTATAAGTGCATTTTCTGCAATAACAAGCAACCAAGAGCATACCTAGCGCTAAGGTAAAAGTGCAATATATCAGCTACCTATTTCCTTAAACAGATGAGACAAAGTAGTCAAATGAGCAGGAGCTAAAAACAAATAATTGTATTGACTAAACAAGATCCAATAAACAATTCAACAATAAAACAAGCATTCGTACAGCTAGTTAACAACAAGTAGGCCAGGCAAAGAGGAAGGGTAGTGTTTCCTGAAGAGGTGGGTTTTCAGCCTGCGGCGAAAGATGGGCAGTGACTCTGCTGTCCTGACATCAGTGGGAAGTTCATTCCACCACTGTGGGGCCAGAACAGAAAAAAGTCGTGACCGTGTCGATCGACCAGAAGGACCGTTGAGTGGCGGGGGAGTCAGTCGCCCCTTGGTGGCCGACCGGAGTGGTCGGGAAGGGTTGTGGGCATTGACCAATACCCGGAGGTAAGAGGGAGCTGTTCCTTTCGCTGCCCTATAGGCTAGCACCAGGGTTTTAAACTGAATGCGAGCCGCTACGGGGAGCCAGTGCAGGGAACGGAGAAGGATAGTTGTGTGAGAGAACTTGGGGCGGTTGAACACCAGACGAGCCGCAGCTTTCTGAACAAGCTCCAGGGGTCTGATGGCAGATGCCGGAGCGCCAGCCAGGAGGGAGTTGCAGTAGTCCAGGCGGGAGATGACAAGAGCCTGGATGAGCACCTGGGCTGCCTTCTCCGTGAGGAAGGGCCGAATTCTCCTGATGTTGTAGAGGAGGAATCTGCAGGACCGTGTCACTGATGCGATGTTAGCCGAGAACGACAGTTGATCGTCCAGGGTCACACCCAGATTCTTCGCAGTCCGAGTTGACGTCACCACAGCGTTCTCAATGGTGATGGCCATGTCTCGGTGAGGACAGCCCTTCCCCGGGATGAACATCAGCTCGGTCTTGTCCAGGTTGAGCTTCAGGTGGTTCGTCGACATCCACTCCGAGACTGTGGGTGTCACTAACCTTTTGGAGGTATTTAGACAGATATGCGGGTACAGGGGGCATTTTGGGCAAATCTGCATTTACAATTTTGAAGACCAGTCCCATTTTTTGTTGTTTAACCCTGTCTTCCACCCTGAGCCAGCCTAGGCTGGCAAAGTGAGTGGGAGAGAGGTGGGTCATGGGCCCCAGTCCGAGAAGCAGGGCCGGCCGCTGCTATAAGCAATATAAGCGGTCGCTTAGGGCCACAACCACTAGGGGGCCAAAAAAAAAAAAAAAAAGATGTTTACTTTCATATTGTAATTATGTCATGTATCTCCTATTCAACAACTAGCGTTATTATTTTAGTATGCAATAAAACATGACATACTGATTTTATAATGGGGGTGTTGGGGGGGGGCAAAAAGCAAAAAATCTTGCTTAGGGCCACGAAAATCCTAGGGCCGGCCCTGCCGAGAAGTAGTCGAATCAGTTTGTTTTGGGAGGTTTGAAGCTTAGTCTTCAGTGACACTGAGGTGTTGGAGTACCAAGAGGAGCAAGCATAGTCAAAAAGGAGCTGAATCAGGGCCCCTGAGAGGGTCCTAAGGGCCTGAGGGTTGACAAAAGAGGAAACTCTGCCCATAAATCTGGTTCTCTGGTTTACTCTTTTGACCACCTTTGTTTCCATGCTTTCACCTGTCAGGTATCAGCAGCTGGTAGCAGCATATATAAATAGAAGAATTTGCATCACAATATACCACATACATCTTTTTGCTATTTCTGTTTTATTAGCCAGAAAAGAACGCAGCAAAGATGACATCTAGAAAGGGGAAATCCAGGGGTGTATGTGGGTTGCAGCTGTCAGGACCCGAGTAAGCTGCAGGGGCAAATAGCGTTTCTATGACTATACTGTTCAACTTTTCTCATTTGTGATTCCAATTTGGCGTTTCTTGGATGTTGGGTTGTTGTTTTTAAATATAAATAAATATATAAATAAATAGAATAATAAATAGGCCCATAAATATCCACAAGCTGTTTGACGTTCATTTTCACATGACTCCCAAGATAGAAGATACTATAAATGATGGAAAATCTAGTTAGGCGGGCCCAAATGAGCATGGCCTGTATGATGAGTTGCATCTTGAACCAAAGAATCCATGGAAATTGTCATTGTACAACCTACGGTTCAAGAGTTGTAGGCCAAAACATAAAACAGAATGGTACAGTGGCAGATTTGAAGAAACGTGTCTTCCTTGGCCTACTGAGAGCGTGACAAACGTAGTTTGTGAGATTAGCTGTGGACACACAGACATATACACACAGGCGAAAACATAATCTTATGTGATTTCATTTTTATTAATTGTTTTATTTAAAAAATATATTTTTTGGGGCTTTTGTATGCCTTTATTTAGAGAGCGATAGGGAAAGTAGGCTGACAGGAAATGGGGAGACAGATGGGGGGTGACACGCAGCAAAGGTCGCCGGGAACGGGAGTCAAACTCACGACACGCTGTCAGGCTGGTATTGCAGCCTAGGGTGCCTGGACCGCCACGCTGCGACCCAGTCCATGTGATTTTATTTTTAAAGTACACAGAGACGAATGACCAGCCCAGATCCCCCCCCCCCTCCCAAGATGGAAAACGGTACACTTGATATAGTTAATTAAATTCTGTTTATCCCTGAGGGTACACTTGATTGTAAAAATAAATAAATAAAACAAAGCATACTCAACAGCGAGGGTTATTAAACCTTTTCAGCTCACAACCCAAACGAGAAATTAGCCTCTCTTTCCGAGACCCAAGCTCATTAAAATATATTGGCTCTCCTGTCAGGAGATCCACTGCTCAAGAAAGCAGGGGCACCAAGCATGACAGGACCGATATGAAGGGGCTTAGTTTATCGGTTTCTTTGCACGGCGATAGAACATAAAGGCAGAAAACAAATTACAAATTTGTGCAGGTGGAATTATAATAACCTGCAGGACAAGGCTGAAATTAATTTGTAATTTAGTGCACATTAAAATGCACATTAAAAACTAAAAACTTTTTGCAGGAGAGATGTCTTATAAAATCACCCTTCAAATAAAGTCCAAGGCATAAAAGACCCAAAATTATCTTGTGCCTTATTGTCTCTATTTAAAATTGTTGCTAAAAACCTTTGGCCAGTAGTGAAGTATCTGAAATCCATCTCATTGTTTTGAAATAAATGGGATTAAATGAAATGAAACAAAAATATAAATAAGATCAGGCCATGAAATTAATCATGAATCTAATATAGAGCTGTCACACATCAGTAGGGTTTATTTAGAAGTTGTTATGTGGCACAACCTCTTAGCCTGGCAAAGACTAAAATTGTCAACAGTTAGAATTTGAATAGGTTCTAGTGAAACAAACTTGAAAAAAGCTTGATGTTTAATTCATGAAACTTCAAATACAAGAATGGGTTAATTACCTTACATCTTCAGTAGTTCAATAGAAAAATGTTCTCTAGCATTAATGAACGACCAAACGAAGGTTACCACGGTATGAATATATGAATAACTCCCAAAACAACCAAATTTAAATATGAATCAGTGAATTGTCAAAGGTGTGAATATTTGAATGAACAACAAAACAACCAACAACCTCGTTAATGTACCTTTAGCTTACCAAATGTGCAAATATGAACAGCATTTGACCAAAATAACATACATACCTGGAGGTTGTCCCTGGAGGTCCCCAGGCTGCTGGGACTTGCTGCGGGATGAGCGATGAGGATCTCCCTGTCTGGAAGACCTTTGGCCGTGGTGGTGGGCAGATGGGTCTCGCGAGTAGTCCGAGGAATGGTAGCCTGCAGACCGCGACTCCCCTCGTCTGCCTGTGGACGATGACCTCCCTGATGGGTCGTGGCGCATACTCGGATCTTTAGGGTGACCCTTGGACGACCTGGAAGACCGCGAGGGGTCGTCGGCGTGGCGTGATGAGGAGGAATGCCGGCTGGAGGAGGTGCCATGGTGGCGGTGGTCACGCGATGTCGAATGCCTTCCACCGTGTCCATAGTCATCTTGGGGCCACAGGTCCTCCTCAGGTGGTTCGTCGTAGTCATGGTAGGTGTGTTGTTGTGGTTGTTGTTGTTGTAGCTGTTGTTGTTGTTGTTGTTGTTTGACGGCATGTCGGCTCCTGCCAGAGGAGTGGTAGTGACGGGAGCTGGTGCGCGGCTTCTCGAACCAGTCGGTCTCTTCTTGGCCCAGGTGGTAGGCTTTAGAAACCGAGAGCAGATCACAGTCAATCTCCATATCGTTGGGAGACAGCGGCATGCAGGCTGAGAGGAAGGACGGAAGGAAGGAGGAAGGAAACAAGACCACCACCCACATGCAAAAGAAAAGAAGAAACAGAAAAGGAGAAAAGGCAGAAAATAAAAAAATAAAAAATTATGTTCATGCAGAATACCAGAGCACATCACCAGAGACGTATTACAAGACAATTAAAAAGTTTAAAGTATACACTGCAAAAAATGTCCACCTTGAGCTATCAAATAATTTTAGTTGACAAGTAATTTCACATACTTGCTTTAGAAAAATAATATTAATATTAGTTTAAAGTCAAAACTCTAGTGGAAGCAAGATAAGAAATCAACCTACCACCACCGACAAAGAAATATAGGTATTGTATTGTGTATTGTGATGGATATTATGCAGTGTAGACATTAAAATAAAGATATCACAATACATAAAACACACATCAGTCCAAAAGAAACATGGAAAGGAAAACCTGAAAAGGAAAAACAAATTGCACCTGTGCAACAAAAACCCTATGTGATTTCAATCAACTTGAAGCATAAAGGAACACGTTCACGCCGAATGATCATGCGAGTTTTTGACAGAAAGACGACTAGACGGCCGGCCGGTAGGACAGACGGACGGAGGGACGGACGGACGAACAGGCTGGCAGGCAGACAGACAGACAGCAGTCCACTGATATACTCAGAGCTCCCAGCAAACTTTCAAGACATAAAGAAAACAAACCAGCATGCAACAGCTATCTATCTCTGTGTCTTTTCTCTCTCTTTTCTCCCCTGACCCTAGCCTCTCGTGGGTGGAGGACTTTTACGATGATACGGTGGAGGGGGCAGTAGTAGGTAGGTAAGTGCTGTGACTGGTCTGGGCATTCAGGTCCAACAATTACCTTCGCTGTCTGAAACAGCACAATGATAATCGTCTATAAGGTATGTATCATCCGGTTTGTAGACATGGGTCCGGGGGAGGTCCCGTATGTGGTCTTGCACATCCGGAAGCGAGTGACTGGAGCCGTAATATTGGCCATCATAATAATAGTGATATCTACTGCTGCGACTGTCGTATGGGTCGTGACCTAAGCTGGACGAGCGCCCCGACCTCTCCGCAAACCTCCCACCCAGGGGGCTGAGGGGGCTCTCCTCTTCAGAGTACTGTCGGGTTGGGTGGCGCCCACGGCTGTAGCTGTAGCCTGACCGGTAGGAGGGAGGCCCGCGGTCGTCCCTTTCATAAGACCGGCTGCGGTATGCGGGGTAGTCCCGAGACGAGATCTTGTCCATGCCGTAGCCAGTGGAGCGTGAACGGCCTGTTGAAGTGTAGTAGATGCGGTCATCCTCCTCCATCATCATGCCGTAGTGACGGCTACCGTGGCTACCGGTGGTGGTGCCAGCAGTCTGGCCTTCATAGGTGCTCCGCTTGAAGCCGTAGTCCTCCATCAACTGCCGCCCTCGGACGCGGGGGGCGGGATAACCCCCCCCACCGCCGGCCGACGTAGATGCATAGGCCGCCAAGTCGGCTTCCACGTCTCGAGCTTCTTCGATGGGCGAGAACTTGGAGATTTTCTGCTCCATGCTTCCTGACTTTCTGTGCTTGCTGCTGCGCTTGGAAGATGCCATGACGGCGGGCGCCAGAAGGCTTCTGGATGTGGATTTCTGTGCCCCAGAGCGACCACCGTATTTGTAGTCGTAGTAGTCATAGTAATAGGGGGATCCCCCACCCATGCTAGCGCTCACGCTCACGCTGCTGCTGCTGCTGCTGCCCCCTAGTGGTCCGTGCCTGTAGCTGCTCTTACCCCTGCCATGGTGGTCGTACAGCTCTTCCGTCGCTGCTTCCTCCTCCCGGCCATACGAGGATCCGCCGCGTGTTGAGCCGGTGCCGCCATGGTGACCGTGGACATCGCCCGGGTAACGCCCGCTGCTCCCGCCGTGGTGATGCATCATGTCTCCTGTCATCGTGCCCAGCCCATCTTTGGAAGTCAGCTCACTAACGTCGTCAATCATCATATAGTTTCGAGGGATGTTCTGCTCTAGGCCAGGCGTGCCATACATCCCTGCGTCCCCTGTGCCGTAGGTGGAAGGGCTGTCGACGGAATGCCCATAGGCATTGGAAACCGTCGAGCTGTACTGGCCATATGAGCTGCTCGCCGTGGTGGTAGTGTACCCATAAGTGTTAGCTGTTGTTGTGGTGTAAGGGGCGTATGTGCTTGCTGGAGTGGTGTATTGGCTGTAAGTACTAGCCGGCATGGTGGAGTAGCCGCCGTAGCTGCTGGAAACTGGTGCAGAGCCGTAAGGCCCATAGGCGCTGGCCATGGTTGTAGGCGCAGCGTACTGCCCATAAGAGGACGCCGAGCTGGAGTAGGTGGCGTCCTGGGCCGTGGTAGTGACGACCACCGTGGGGTTGCTGATGGTCTCATAGTTGGTAGGCATCTTGTGCTCCAGATCGGCCAGCGAGGTCTGCCTCGGTCTACCTGGGTGTACAGTCAGGATGTCAGCTTGGGGTTGCCCAGGGTACGGGGTGCTCTGGCTGGAGTAGGATGACACAGCACTGGGGTAGGGTGAGCTGTGGGTGGGGTATGGGGGTTGGCCGGGCGGTGCAGGCCCAAAGCCGGTGTGGCTTGGCTGTGGCTGTGTCTGGGGGGCGGCAGGCATCCCCAGGTCTGTCTGAGGGTAGGGTGGCTGAGATTGGGGGTAGGTGTGGGAGGGGTAGGAGGTCTGAGGCTGATAGGATGATGGTGGAGGGGGGGCATGGCTCTGGAGAGGTGTTGGCTGTGGTAGTGCCTGGGCCTGAGACACTGACGGGTAGGGAGGCTGATTGAATGTGGAGGACTGGTAGGGTGCGCTCGGCGGCTGAGTCGGCGCCGCCGGCTGGCTCTGAGGATACTGGTAAGAGACAAAGGATGAGGTGGGTGGGTACTGTGCAGCAGTGTTGAGATCACTGGGGAACTGGCTGATCGGGGCGGTGCTCGGCCTGGCCGCCAGCAGCCCGTTACTTTCGTAAGAGTGCGCCGCGGCTGCCAGGCGCAAGTTGTTCAACTCACTGTCAGACATATAGTCCCTGGTGTCACCCATGCACCTCAGGTAGGCGATATCCCTCCTCTCCCTCTCCTTCACCAATGTCTCTTTTCTTTGGTGGATGCCCAGCTCCAGGTATCTGAGCTTGGCATCAATCTCTTTCTCCTCCTCCTCCAGTTCAGCTTGCTGTTTTCTCAGCTTGGTCGACTCTTGCTCCACGGCCTTCAGCTCATGCGTGAGGTCTTTGAGGAGGCTGGCTTTGGCCGCCAGGCTTTGGCCGCCTTGCCGTGAGCCGGGCTTGAGACTGGGCATGGAGGGCAGGTAGACCTGTGGCAGGGCGGGCGCGAGCATGGGCAGGTGGGTTGCGGTGACGGTCTCGTCTGGCGGCGGGCTGGGCAGGGTGCGCTTCACCTTACGGAGCAGAGAGCTCTGCTGCAGGGCAGCCAGCTGGAGGGAAACACAAAACAGAGAGACAGAGAGAGGAAAGTGGTGGGATAGGGGACACAGGCAGACATGGAAATGTGGACAGAAGGGGACGGCAGAGGGTAGAGGTAAGAGGGAGGAGTATATGCGAGGCACAGACAAGGAAAGGACAGAGAAGTATAGAGCAGGGTAGGGGAAGGAATAATAGGAAAAGAGGAAGCAGGAAGTTGAAGAGAGGAGGAGAGAAAGAGGAAAGGGGTAAAGGGGAGACAGAAATTGTAGAGTATAGGAAGGGAACAGTAAGAGAACAAATAGGAGATATGGCAAGGAGTAAATGAGCAAACAGAGGGTAAAAAAGGGGCCCAGGAAGAATATGGAGAGGGTAGGAAGTAACAGTACCGGTAAAGGGGAATAATTAAAGAATTGAGGGCAAAAAATAAGACAAATGGGGGGGACATAACAGAAAGAGAAAGAGAGAGAGAGAGAGAGAGAGAGAGAGAGAGAGAGAGAGAGAGAAAGAGAAAGAGAAAGAGAGAGAGAGAGAGAGAGAGAGAGAGAGAGAGAGAGAGAGAGAAAGAGAAAGAGAAAGAGAAAGAGAGAGAGAGAGAGAGAGAGAGAGAGAGAGAGAGAGAGAGAGAGAGAGAGAGAGAGAGAGGGAGAGAGAGAGAGAGAGACAGGAAAAGAAAGGCCCCGGATATACATGGGGGACAAGGAGCATGCATGGGGTACAAAGAAGACACACAGTGACACAGACACAAGGACAACAGGAGTGGAGCATGTGTTAGAAGACATGAGGAGCACACAGTTTATTGAGTGATTAACAGCCAATTAGACATCTTTTATTTTGAGCGCATTATTACTGCACCACTTAAAGGAGAGCTCCACCATCAAATCTTTTTATTCACCTTGTGACATTATTAACGTCACCAGTTGAATAAACAGATGTCACTAAACCATGCCTATTACTTCTAAAAGCCTTTATATAGTGTTGGAACTGCTACAGTATACAGTAAGTGCTAATAATTGTAAACTGTTTACCATGTGGCTCCATAATCCTTGTGTGAACCTTATACTTTAGTGGCTGATTCAGATTTGGACAATCTTTGGCCTACAGTTTGTCTGAATAATTAACAGGACGTGCGGGGGATTGTGCGTATATGCTGGTATCTGTGAATTCCACATCATGTTAATTCAGCAAGCCCTCAGTAGAGATGACTTCAGCTGTTTTTAATTATTATTTTAGCTAAGTTAGCACTGTGTGTTCTGGTACTGCTTGTCATGTCAATGTGTGCGGGGGCAGCGATGCTTGTTTGTACAAGATAAGATTCCCCGCGGGGACTAGTTTATCTTCTATCTATGAGTGGGCAGAAAAAGAAAATACTCCACACAGCTCTGGGGATTACAAAGACAATACTACAGTATGGCCTGAAAGAAATAAAAATTAAATCCATGAACAACAAAAGGGATAAGCCATTCACACAATTCACATACTACTTAAAGAGGGCATAATGCTCCTTCAGCTTCAGATAAATTAAAACCATGCTCTTTTTATGAACTTAAAATTTCTCAAATATTTTCCAGTGAACCACAGTGAATCAGGCTACTAAACGTGTATGCCTATGCTATTAGTATACATTGTTTTACCCAATAATAACGTTGAGGATACAATTATAAAACTATTAATACCCAGTGATTCATTTGATGATTATTGAACAGAAATATTCCTTTCCAATTAGAAATTACAATTGAAACCCTATTGATCATACAAGGGTGTTACTACACAATGCTAAGTTGAAAGTGAACAGGTATAATGCACTGGGATAGATACTTGTGTTCTACACTTACAGTAAATGATATCTAAATGCACTTACATTGTTACTGTTTACCTGCAACACAACAGGGACTCCTTTTGGAGGTTGTCCCAGTGTTTAACAAACCACAACTATTGGCATCAAGTCTTCTCTCGTTTCTGCAGTTTATCATTATGATATTTTTGAGTGGACAGAAACAAACCGAATACTTTGAATTTTACCCACTTACAGTAGCCCTACACTAAATATTTTGGGAGAATAGAGTATCATGCCACATTGTGAGCTTGTAAATTGTCTATTTTCACTAGTAAAATTAAAATGGTAAAAATCTTTAAAGTTTTAGATGTATTTTTCTTTTTTTGTTGTTGCCTATACTGGCATGCCCAAAATAGGGACACCAGTTTGAAAGTGGTTAGAAACGCGCCATACTCAGTATTATTTTGTATTCAGAACTTTTAAAATGACTAATGGCTTGAGTAACTAATAGCTTGCTGTCATGTGTTTTACTTTCAATCGTCTCATAAGAGAAGCTGTCCAACTTTCCCCACAAGGAACAAATCTGTTCAAATACTTCTCATAATCTAGAGAATTTTGAAGACAACATTTTAGTCTGAAAAGGCCATACACATCAAAACGGATTAGTCATTATAGCACGGACATAAAACATTCATAGCATTCATGAAAAATTTAAAAGAGAGCAAAGTGGAATCAAAGGAACAGTCTCAATCAAAGACATACAGAGACATGCAGTATTTATGCTGCTGGCAAAATGTACTTCAACAACAATCTAAACTGCAGGCCCGCCTGACGTCTATGGAGAAAAAACAGATATGTTTTTGCATTATGTGAACTGTGTAATGTCAAGTTATTTAAAAGTTGTATAAAAAGTTCTAGAATAAGTAGTATCCATGAGTCATCGTGTTTCAGTATCTATTGCTGAGGTTCACAAAGTGGGGTCCGGAGATCCCCAGGGGTCCTTGAAGGGGGTCCAGGGGGTCTCCAGCAAGATGAGGTACAGTTAAACCATTTAAACCCTATTTCATACCTTCAATTAGGTTCAAAAATAGGAAATAGCAATTTTTGCTATTATTCATGATAATGATATGCTCAAAATATGGACGCCATGTTGAAAGTGGTTTATTTCACTATTATTTCACCAGCTTGAAGTTAGCCCAATGAGTGAACGTATACAAATTATTATTCAGATCATAGGTTTCACTCTCTCCACTTTAATCTCCCCACCTAGAAGAATAGAATTCTGTACAAAATCTAATCTAACATAACAATTATATTTTTTCAAATGGGGTCCGTGGTCTAATGCGTATCAATTTGGGGATACTTGACAGGAACATGTTTGAGAACCACTAATCTTCTGTATGCCTATGTAGGGCTACACATAGGCATACAATAGATTGTATTTTTTTCTTATCGATATTGTGCATATCTTTGGTCAAATGGTATATAATGGCCTAATGTTTTTGTGAGCTACTGGTTATTAAACCTTTGTGTAATGGTGCAGAGTTGAGGGCAAGGTGCAACAGCTTTCCAAATAAGACGTTTGAATTAACTGCAAAGTTTCAAGATTGTGAAACATAAAAAACACAATTTTTGATTAATTTTAATTAATTGCAGCCCTACAGTATATGTCTATGTGCGTGTGTTATTAACTTTACCTCAGTCTAGCTTGTGCACACTTGTGCAAAATGTGTAAGTGTGCGTCTACGTGACTCTACCTGGCTCTGCAGCACTTGCTGTTGGTACAGGGACAACCTGGCCTTGGTGTGTTCATCCGTGGTGGGGCTGAGGGATTTGGGGTCCGACATGGACCTCTGGGTGCTCTTAATGGGCCGAGGCATGGAGGGATGGCGTTGGGGCGACTCAGCCGTGTAGGACTTCTGCTGGGGGGTGACATGGGCCTTGTTCAGCCTCTCGCTGGACAGAGAGTTCTCCAGGAGCCGGTTCGGGGACACAGGAGAGACGGGGGAGTAGAGCACCTGGGGAGACTTGGGGGGCCCGGCCTGCTGCTGTCGGATGATGCTAGAGACGGATTCGTTGTGGAGGTGGTTGTGCGGCTGGTAGTTGATGTCCAGAGGATCGGGCCGCCGCCGGTCGAATTTGGCCGCGTTCGCCGAGATCTGCTGCTGCTGACGCTGCTGGTGCATCATCGGGTCAGCCGAACCGGCTTGCTGGGTTCCGGACCCGCTGGTGGATGACGAATATGGGCTGACGGTTGTGGGGACGCTGATCTGGGGAGCCACTACCACTTGCGACTGTGCCTCTTGGTCGGTCTGGCAGGCCAGGCTTTGGCCTTTCTGGGTACGCTCGGGGCCTGAAATGTAGTGAATGATCTCCACCTTGTTGGGGTCCGGGACGGTCACGTGGATGGCCGGAGAGATGCCTCCCCGTCCCACATGCTCCGCCTCCGTCTGGCAGGACATTTCCCTGATGGTCTGGATGGCAATGCTAGAAGATACCATCTTGGAAGTGTCTGATTTGGTGTCGGTGGTGGCATTGGTGGTGGCAGTGCTGCTGGCGGTGCCAGGGGCAGAGGAGGACTCTGCGTGGCGGGAGAAACGAGAACGCCGGCGTCGAACCGGTTGCTCCCACTCCACCTTGTCCTCATCATCGTCTGTCTGAACGGAACAGTCCACACTACGGCCCCGCCTCCTGCTGCTACGGTGACGCATCATGTACCTGGAGGAGGAGAGAGGACAGGTGGAGGGAGGAGGGAGAAAGGAGACATAACGGAAAGAAGGGGGCGAGTGAAGCAGGTGGAGAAAGGAGAGAAGAAAGGACAGAAAAAAACAAAACAAAACAAAAGCAAGAAAGAAAAGTAAGAGTAAGGAAAGTGTGGAAGAAAGAGGAGGGAAAGTGAAAGAAAAGATAGTGAGAGAAAAATGTCAGTGGTTCTCAACCTTTTTTTGAGCTCAGTCTAGTAGACCATTAGCATTTCGAACAATCATCAAGGACCACCCCACCTCACCTACGATATGTACGTATTACTGTATGTATATGCAAGTATAAGACGGCATAACATAGTCATTTAAATTTTATTATTTTATTAATATTTAACATTTACGTATTTATACACCGGCATCGAGCACCAAAAATGGTAAAATAATTGATAAATGGTGCATTTACAAAACACCTTTATCCCATTCACACACCGATGGTAGAGGAAACCATGCAACCTGCTCATCGGGAGCAGTTGAGGGTTCAGTGTCTTGCTCAAGGACACATTGAAACTAACTCAGGGGTAGCCCGGTATAGCCCGGTATCGAGCCTTCCGTTTTAAAAGCGACCACTCTAACTTCCGATCTTCAAGCTCACAACGCGTTGTGGTGCGACGACATGGTGTGAGTGTATAGATCTGCTATTTTTGATGTGTGACACTGTGCGCTACAAAGTATATCAAGCACTTATCAGTCATTATTTAACTTCAAGCCTTTTCTCCACACTACACATTTTCTTACATTTGATGAACTTATGAAATATTATGTTATCATATTGATACCTTTAAGAACAATATACACAATATACAAAATATATATCTAAAACATTTGACCATGGATCACCTGTAATTATGCCATGGTCTACTACGTGGTTCATGGACTACTGTTTGAGAACGTGATTTTCATATCTTTTTAAATGCATGTCTTTTCCCTCCACATTTGTAACTGACACATACTTTAGATTCCGGATAACATAACCTTTTCTTTTGTTTACCCGAAATATAATTAGATTTCTGAGAACACAGTAAGAAAACTGGATTTTAATATTAAAACATTTAGTTTACTGCAAGTTTCTTTTACCCATTCACCTAGAAACATAATAATAATCAAAAGAGAAATGCTGGGAGCTTTTTAAGTTGCAGCCTTTTGTTACAGTTTGTTGTTTTGGCCTTTAATTTAGTCTGCGTATGTGTGAAATAATTGTATGAATTATTCATGACACTATGCTATGTCAGCTACTACATCACAAACTGTGATGTGGCTTGGTTTTTAATTACTGGAAGCTGTTTTGTTATTGTTTCGCTGAATTAATGATTCAATAATCGAATAAAAGGACTCTCAAGGCTTCCCCAGGTCTATTAAAGTCTTGTGGCCAGTATTTGTTGTAAACCACACTTTCACTCAACAACCCAACATATAAACACACACACACACACACACACACACACACACACACACACACACACACACACACACACACACACACACACACACACACACACACACACACACACACACACACACACACACACACACACACACACACACACTCTAACCTCTCTTCCGTGTCCTCTTCATCCGTCTGCACACAGCTGTCCACGGCCATCCTGCGGGAGGGGGAGGAACCGTGGAAGGCCACACCCTCTCCGTCTGCCCCTTCCCGAGGGAGCCTGGTCATGGAGCTGTGCTTCCTCATGCTGCTGCTCCGGGTTTCAGCGTGCTCCTCCTGGCGTTGCAGGCACGTCTCCGACGAGGAGTTGGGCAGGGAGCGGTAGCCCGGCTGGGAATCTGTGTGGGGCTGGCCATGTTGGAAAACACAAATCATGATACGTTTATTTATTGGCAAGATTGCATATACAGCACATTTAAAATAAGCTGCAGCACAAGCGGTGCTTCTTTTTGTTTGTTTGTTATGTTGTTGTTTTTTTTAGCCTTTCTGCGTCTGCTTTTCTTCTGAAGTCCTATTCCCATGTTGTGATCAGCGGAGATTTTACCTGTGCTCTCTCTATCCTTAGATTTAGCTTAGCAGGGTCCTATTTTGGGGCATTCACATTGTTTTTTCCTTAGATGCACATGTTTAGCCATGTGCCAATGTGGGAGGAGAGTGGAGGGTGTATCGTTTGCAAATCAGCAGCACTCTGCAATTGAGGGCCACAATTTTCACCTTGCGCTGCCCACCTGCTCGTATCATCGTATGATAGCGTTGTGCACCAAAAATAGATGATCTACAAGCTCAGAATGTGTCGCATGCGACATGCTTGAACATGTGGATCTGCTATTTTCGGTGCGATATTTACTAAGCCAGTTTTACTAAGCTTTTTGTGCTTATTTTTTGGGTATATTCTCCACCTAGAAAGGTGTAGCCTATTATTTATCAAGCCTATTATTCTTTAAACACACCTTGTGTGTCACCATAAATTGCACCGTTCTCATTTTTTCATATGCATTTAAAGGAGGATTTAGCAAAAAAAATGGAAGAGATTATACATGGATTTAAAGGAGGATCATGCATCATGTGTGGTTGATTATTTATTCTGCTGGGCTTACTACTACTTACATTCACATAATTTGGGAGGGTTAGTTCTACACCTCTAAAAAGCTGACGCAAAAGTAAAGGAAGCATGTGGTGACAGTAAATGCAGCATGGAGACACAGATTGCTGATAGGTCTCAAAAACAAAACAAAACATGCAGCAATATTGAAGCTCATTGGCAATCTATCCTACTGTCCTATTGTTTGGCATCTGGCAGGTACCAAAAAGGTACATGTAAGATACATGTAAGTTTACCCACATGACGGCATTTAACAAAAAACGTATTCTTTACACATTTACAGAAACAGAAAACACACTAAATGTACAAGTCATTTGTATTACTAGGGTACCAAATCCTTGTTAAACCATCTGTTTTCAGGAGTTCATTTTGTGACTACTAATGCGCTTATTTGATGAGTAATAGTTACCCAAATGTTCTCAGATGGAGTTGCATCCCTCCAAAATATAATTAAAATGTTATGAATATAATAAATAAGAAGTGTTATGTTACTGAAATAATCAATTTCAGCATCACTGAAATTAGCTTGATTTTTCTTTTTGAGCTTTTATGCCTTTATTTGACAGGACAGTAGGCTGTAAGAAATGGGGAGAGAGAAGGGGAGTGACATGCAACAAAGGCTGTTGGGCTCGGGAGTCGAACCCGGGACACACTGTCACGCTACATTGAGCCTAGGTGCCTGGACCGCTACGCCACCGGTCCAAGACAAAATTAGCTTTCTTTAGCTTTTTCTTTTTTGTCTTCAGCTGGTTGAGAGCTCAAAATTACAGACCAGTCCACCTTTTAAAGACAACCTGAAATGGTATTTTGAGAGTATTTAATTCATATATTGAGATGTATTTCCTAGTGAAATGGAGCTGTGTGTGACTCAGCCAATCACAACAATGGGGGCAGGGTTGAACTGCCCCAGAGCTTTCCAACCTCCAGATGCTGTGAAGATACAAGAGTACTCAATTTCAGCCCGAGCCCAACGGGACCAAAGGGTTCGGGCCAAGATCGGGAAGACAATTTATGCCATTTTTTGGGGTCGGATGGGGCTCTGGTTGCGCAATAAATAAATCAATACATTATTTATTGAGTCACATTCTGGGCATAATAGGCAAAACCAGCAGATCTACAAGCTAAAGAAGGATATTGAAGAGATAACATTTTGTTCTTTCGCCAATAAGGAGAGAGATGTTGTCGACTGACTTCCAAGTAGATAAACTTCAAAATAAAACCTGCGTTGACATATCATAAATTACAAGTTTCTCATGATACAAATAATGGCAAGTCTTATTTTGAAGTAACGCTGCCAGCTCCAGGAAGTGTAGTTACTGAAGCTGCCTTGATGCTGTTAAACCGACAAACAAATGGATTAATACGTTTTTGGCTCGCTCAACTTCACTTTTTTACTCTCTCTCTCTCTCTCTCTTGTTGACATCAGTTTAACAATTTGTTTGTTTGTTTGTTTTTGGTATGTGTTCTTCGGCTTCAAATCACTTGGGTCAGGTTAAAACTTTCAGGCCTACTGAGAACTCTAACATGCATGTGTTTTACCTGGCTATGAGCTCAGATTAAAGTAAGAACTAAATCTAACA
Source organism: Gymnoscopelus microlampas (assembly GCF_963454915.1). Lineage (NCBI taxonomy): Eukaryota > Metazoa > Chordata > Actinopteri > Myctophiformes > Myctophidae > Gymnoscopelus > Gymnoscopelus microlampas. Next base: position 39,184,268 of record NC_139947.1, on the reverse strand, counting down.
GGGCAGTGCTGAATCAACTTTCTGTTTACTGCATTGAAAATGTCTTGTCTCCAATGTTTTTTTTTGTGGTCAGAATACCGGTAACAATGTTGCGGTCCAGTCACCTGAGCAGCTGCTGCTGTCTTCTGTCTCTTCTGCTCTTCCAGCTGCTGTTGCAGCTGTTGCTGCAGGGACTGGATCTGGTCGAGCTGGGACTTCTGCTGGGCCAGCTGCTCCCTCTGGAGAACCAGCTGCTTCTCGCGCTCCTGCTGCTGATGCTGAAGAACCTGGTGGAGGTACAGGAGAAGGTGGAGATGGAGATACAGATACAGGAGGAAGACATAGAGGAGGTACAGGAGATGCAGTTGTGGGAGGTATAGGAGGAGGAGGTAGAAAGGTAGGAAGTGGAGGAGGTACAGGTTGTAAAGGTGGATGAGGAACAGGAGGAGTATGTCAATGATGTGGTGGAGAGTAGAGGAGGTCGATGAAGGAGTAGAGAATCAAGGGGAAGAAGGAGAGGTCAGGACAAGATAGTTAGCATTTCTAAGTAGTGCATTCTGTTTCTATGACTTCTAATCTTAATCTCACCGAATCCAAATCAAACACAAGAATGGCAACCAAAAGCCAAGACACCTGAAACGGAGCACATGAATGGAGTATTATTCTTGTGCTGATGGATTAGTTTTGAAAATGGTTCCAAGTCAGATAAGCTACTATTGCTTTGTAAAATACATAGCATGGAAGCATTGCATACATGAAGGGCAGCATGTACATTACTGGTGCAGTTGCTCGTCATACTGTAGCAAAATGCATTTTCTCTGTGGGTGTACAGGCTGGATATGGCACGCAGATGGGAATTAGGACTTAGGGTTTCTTATGCTTATACTGTAGGATATGAGATGCATATTAGTCATTCCATCTCTACAGTATTTCATTCACAATAAGAAATTCTTTCACACCTGCTTTACAGAGTTAACTTGAAAGTTTTTCAATTGCTTGTTCTATTGAAAAAGAAGAAAAGCATCACATTAGGCCCTCCTGTTACCTGTTAAAACATGTTTAAGTCATGAACTAAGAAAACCAAGTTAGTGAAACCTGTATTTTGCTAAGTGCATATTGTTGTTGTCTTATTCAGTATTTGCCATATCATTTCATCTATCATTGACATATTTGTGAAATGAAACATTTACCGTTTATTGTATGTGGAACACTTTTCATCACTCTCCATCAAATATACCATTGATAGGGTTAGTTCTATCTATGTAATAATATGTAATTTCATGCAGGAAAGTATCCTTGGAAAATCTCACTATCAACAACAAAACATGCGATAAACCAACCAGTCATTAATGATACATTTTCATCACTAAGGTTGGACTCAGAGAAGTAGACTTCTTTGAAGCAGCAATCTTTTCAAAAAATCTGAGTCCAGCATCAGTGAAAAATCTGTCATAACAGCATTTTTTGCAGTACATAACACCACCAATACAACAACAAGCATGCAGATGAGACGATTCACATATAGGCTTGCTTTTGATTGATTTTTTTATGAATAATGTGCCAAAAGTATCAGTATCCCTATTCAACCAACCAAAATTCAAAAAAGTTACAAGAACACCATTACAAAACCAAACACAAAAACAGCACAGTACACCACAACAAAACAACCTTGCCAAATGAAAACACCAGACACAAACAAACTCCGTAGGCCATTTGTTCACCTAAGACCTGTAAAAAGCCAAAGAAAAAGAAAAAGCTTCCTATGGAAAGGTAGCACTTTCAGCACTCATGACCCAAAACAGGGACCTGACTCATTTTTAGCACTGCACGCCGATCTGTTCTCAGGTTGAAACAATTAAAAATGTATCTGAAGCACATCACTCATCGGTATCAATGCAGAGCTCCACTGCCCAATAGGAGTGACACAGAGGCAGGACCAGAGGAGTGTCTCAAGCCAGTATCCTGCCATCACACAAACATGGAGCAACTGTTTCAACTTGAGAACAGGTTGGCGCTAAAGAGGTCTGCTCTTTTCTTTTTACAGGTCTTCGGTGGACACAACCTCCATCACCTCAGCTTCCTGTTCTACCTGTTCCTTGATGTTCTGAAGCTCGTGTATCTCCCTCTGTACCAGCAGCTGCTCCTTCTCGCGGTGTAGCTTCAGATCCATCCGCTCCCTCTCCAACTCCTCCTGCAGGCGTAGCTGCCGCAGCTTTTCCAGTTCCACGCGCTCCCTCTCCATCTGTAGGAGCAGCTCCTGCTGCCTGTGCAACCTGTCCTCCTCTGTCTCCCCCTCCTTGTGGATGGCTCCAGGAGGAGGGAATGGAGGTAGACCCCCTGGGAAGGGAACTCCACTGCTCTGGGCAGAGGGGAGACCTATGGGAGGCTGGGCGTAGCCCTGGGTTTGCGGATAGGCGTGGGCCACTGGCGGAGTAGGTTGGGGTTGCTGAGGCTGGGCGCCTGCTTGTTGTTGCTGCTGTTGTTGTTGCTGACTGTTCAAGTGGGCCTGGGACAAGTTGATTGGCTGCTGCTGTGACTCTGTTGGTATGGTGACCATTCCTGTTGATGAGGAAGTGGAGGTGACAGTGGCACCTATGCCCAGGAAGACAGGTGTGTCCTGGACGGTGCCAGTGGTGGCCACTGGCATGGAAACAGACAATGGTACACTCACTGATGCAGGGGTGGTTTCTGCGATCACGGAGGCAGCAGTTGTGGCCTGGAAAAGACTTGGTGATGGGTAACGGAAGGGAGCTTGCCCTGTCAGTGGCATTCTGGGATTCATTGGTAGCCTGGTCAGACTGGATAGGGGCACAGGTGTCATGTTGGCAGAGGGGAATGGCCTGTACATGCCTCTCAGCAGTGGACGAAGGACTGAGGCAGGCTGGGTGGTAATTGGCAGGGTTGAGGCAATGGGGGTGTTGATGGTGGAGTATATCATCCCATCAGCGGACCTCATTGCTGTGGGGTACATGGCTCTGAGACTGGCCTGCCTGGCATTGATGAGGTTGGTCAGGGCTTGGTTGTGAGAAATGGCCTTTCCGTCTGCTCCAAACAACATGTTTGGTCGTATTCCCAAACCAGCAAGTCTGGAAGAACCAGGCCCAGTTCCTCTCCCCAAACTGCCGTACTGCATCAAGTCTGGATTACTTCCATACCGGTCGATGGAATTAAGTGCTGCACACATACGGCTGATCTCCCTGGCAGTAGTGGCACTGTATTGAGCCAAGTTGGACTCCCCAAAGCCGGCTATATCACGAGGGGAGTAGCCATAGTCTGAACTAATATTAGAGAGGGAATTAAACCTCCTAATGGGAAGGGCTTGTGCTGTGAGGTCCCCTCCGTGACGTAAATCAGTATATGAGCCATATTGCATCCCCATGCCCATATACCCTGCCTCATAGGCATACTTCATAGAGGTGAAGTCCACTGCAAGTTCTCCGGTGGCTTGAAATTGTGGATCTAGCTTAGAGTGGTAGGACTGCAGCCCAGCTTCTGCTAAGTTTGTATCAGACATTGAGGGCTGAAGCCTGCCAGGAAAAGGAAGTGTGTAGGCCTTACGTCCATCCATTGGGTACTCATGGTACCTTCCAGTTTGGCCTTCAGGTTCAGACTCATAGGTGAGGGGTGGAGCAGAAGGAGGCCTTATGCCCTCTTTCTCTGTCACACCAACGCAGCTCCCACCAAACGGCATCCGGTAAACAACATCACAACAAGCTGGCGGGTTGTCTGGATTAATCTGACCTCCAGTCAGATCCATGGCATCCTGCCCTTCTTCTACCTTCACCAGTTGAGTCACAGCTCCACCTTGAACTGGTCCTCCATCAATCTGTACCACCATACTGTGGGGTGCATTAAGCCCAGTTACAGTCATCATACCAGGAGGAGCAGGCTGTCCTTTCAGCTCAATGATACCAGTGCCATACAAATCAGAGTTGACGGCTGGAGATACAGAACTGACCAAAGCCGAGGCACTGCTGGTTTGGCTGACCATCAGATCTTTCTTCAGTAAAGGTGCAACCTGGCCAGTGAGGTTGAACCTAGCCAGGGCAGACGTATGTTGCTGCTGATGCTGCATCTGATGATGATGCTGAAGCTGCTGCTCGAGAATCTCTTGTTGCATCTGGAGCTTCTCCTGTTGTCTCTGCAGCTCCATCTGTTGGATGTTCAGGTCTTCCAGTCTGGCATCAATCTTTGGTATTGTTGGATCAGTGGGTGGTTTGTTCTGGGAGAGGCACACAGCTGAGCCCATACCCTGGCCCAGATCCACACGGCTCTGGTGTGGGTCCCCGTACACCATGGGTTGTTTCGGCTGGGTCATGAACATGGAGGCAGCCACAGTGACGCTCACGGTGGTTGGCGTGGTGGTCTCTTGGGTGTTTAGGTTCATAATCAGTGGTTGTATAATTGTCGAGTGTCTGCCTCCTTCCGATCCACCATGGTATATCCTACTTTCTGTGGCCAGGGAAGTGAGATCCATTCCCTGGTCAGTCATTATGGCAGGATTAGGTGTTGATAGCGCTCTGAGGTCCACAACACTACCCCCTTGGATCATATGGCCCTGTTCCACCCTGGACGTGCCTGGAACAGTGGATATACGACAAAGGGAGATATTGTCCATGGACAAGGAACCTCTGCTGTAAGTACTGACTGTCGGGGCCATGCTGGTTCCCACGTTCACCTTCTCCACTCTCTGGGATTGGTAGAAGGTGCGTGTAGGAGAGTGATGATGGTAAGGTGGCGTGTCAGGTGGGCTGCCGCATGGGGAGTATGCCTCAAATGTTGACTGACGACTGAATCTAGTAGGCGAGGACAGAGGGGAGGTGGCCGTGTTGACTGTCATCGGCCTAGACGGGCTTGGTGGCGGAGAGTATGGGGCGTCCTGGGAAGACTGCTGCCGGTAGATACGTGGGGACCGGTGTGAGGTCTGGGTGGCCTGAGCCAATACTGGAGATGAAGGTCCAGAACTGTCTGGCTGCACCCCCATTCCAGAGTTCAATGTCTGGGTAGAGAACTCAACTGTTGCCCTCCTAGATGGCGAACGGGTGGGACTCTGTGTTGGAGGCGAAGGAGACAGAGGAGGACTGGTGCTCCTGTAATAGGTAGTATACTTAGGAGAGCGAGGCTCGATAATTCTTTCAGTTGAAGATGTTGAGCTGTCTCGGACTTGGACTCCCCTGGTCTCTCCTACCCTTCTGGTGATCACCTCCCTCTGGCTATATGCCTGTGTGATCTCGGCTATCTTGCTACATACACTAGAGACTGTAGTTGTGGATGTGGAGGGTGTTCCCGTGTGCCTGCTGTACATACCAGACTGAGTAGATGTTATAGTATGGCTTGAAGTTGTCTGGGAAATGGTCACTGCATCTCTGGCATAAACTCCATAGGCTGCGATCGTGGTGGCGGCCACTGCAGGTGTTATGCCATTCTTTCCTGTCTGACTCTTGATTCTCTCTTTGTGCCCATCTTTGGCAGAGAAATGCTGTGTCACACGAACATCAGGGATCCGTCCTCCAGTCTCAGCGAAGGAGACTGGAGCTGAGATCTGGGTGGGGCTGGTTCCTGGGGTCAGCAGAGCATTGCTTTGCTCCAGCAGTTTGGCAAAGGCTGAGCCAGTGTCCAGGAGTTGTTTTTCTGGGAAGGAGCTCTCAATCTCAATTTCTACCTGCTCATCAGTGGCCTGCTGCATCTTGGTTATGTTCTGAGACGTCTGACGGATCTCTTCGTAGATATCTGTCTCCATCTCTGCTGCCTCATTGTCGTATCCAGTTTGTTCCTGTTCATATTCGTACTCATCATCGTAGCCCGGTCCGTTGACGTCGTCCTCGTAGTACTGTCCATGCCTGCTATTTTGCGGCTGCTGTTGCTGCTTCTGCTGTTTCTGAAGCAGTTCCGCCTTCCTCATCATCTCCTCATATACTTCCTCTGCACTCTTCAATGGTTTGGAGGTTGAAGATGGCGCTGTGGTGGTTGTGGCAGTTGATGACTTCTCAACGGGGGAGTAGAGTGACATGAAGGTGGGCAGGTTGTACTCACTGCCTGACTTATAGAGTTTTGACTCATATCCCTCAGCCTCAGAGTCAAGACTCTGAGGTGAGTATTCAGACGCAGAGGATCGGTGGAGCTCCTCCATCTCTGCTGCTTGCCTCATCTCCTCAGTGGGGGAGGCATCTTCAATCGGTGAGAGGTTGCTGGGTGGCGTCTTGGACCGCTCCCTACGCCTCTGTGCCCTCAGTTCTTCTTTGTCTCTCTTGGTCTTACGAGCGGTGCTCCTAATCCTCTGTTGCTCCACTTCCCTCATCTTCTCCTGCTCCCTCAACAGCTCCTCCTCCTCTCTGAGTTCATCCTCTTCTGAAGAGTCCTCAATGGTGGGGAGGAGTGGCCCGTGGGAGCGGTGCCGTGCCTTCCTCTGCTGCTTGGCTTCCTCCAGCCTCTGCCTCCTGCTGGGGCTGCTGTCACTGTCCTCCTCCATGGAGGAGATGGAGGTGGGGGACTGGCCTGAACCATAGGACGAGGAGGTGGGAGGCAAGGTGGAGGAGTAGTCGCCCCTGGAACGTTCTTCAGGAGACCCCGTCAAACTCTCCATCTCTAGTTCGGGCTCACGGTCAAGACTGAGGTCGTTTTCATTGCCCAGCTCCATGTCCCGACTGTAGCTGTTGGTGTTGTTGAGCTCAATGGTTTTGAAGCGCCTCAGGCCTCCCTGAGAAGCCATCGAGTCCTCCTCTCCCTCCTCGACTGAGCCTTTGTACATGTCCGAGGAGCTCTTGGTCTCCTCCTCGAAGCTGCTGGAGTGGTGCTGGAGGCGACGCTTCTCTTTACCTGAGTCAGAGATCATGTGCTTGTGGTTGCTCTTCTTGGGCTTCTGGTAGCCATATCCTTCATCCTCCTCATCCTCCATCTCTTCCTCCTCCTCCATCTCTTCCTCTTCCTCGTTCTCCTCGTCAGCACTCATCTCCATGAGCTGTCTCCTCATGAACTCCTCATCTGTCATCTCTGTGGGCTCTGCATCTTTGTCCTTCTTCTTCTTCTCCTTCTTTTCCTCCTTCCCTTCTTTGCGCTTCCCCTCCCAATCACCTGCTCCACCCTCCTCCTCCTCCAGGATGTCTGCAAGCTCCTCATCTGAGTCGTATGCCTCCGGCGTGATTGACAGGGAACGGGGCCTCTGCTTCCCTCGGTCATCCAGATCCCTGTGCCTCCTTGCCCTGCGATCCACCTTCTCCTCGGATAGGCTCTTCTCTAGTAGGGGCCTCATGGAGCTCTCCAGCTTGGTGATTTCAGAGGGGCTCGGCGGGGACCCCCGTCCACTGATTCCCCTCTCGCTCAGCTTCATTTCTTCCTCCTGGATGAGGCCGGTGATCTCGCTGTGGGAGCTGGAGATACCATCCGAGGAGTAGCCTGTGTCACTGAGGCTCTGGGGGCTGCGCGAGAGGTCGTGGCAGCTGTTGTTCTTGGTCTCCTGCAGGGGACAGAAGAGAGGGGGGGGGGGGTAGAGAGAGAGAGAAGGAATCTATTAGAATCTCCGAAGGACACAGGGTTAACTTATGATGTATATCGTTGCTGTCGGGCAGAAACCTCTTATCTCCATATTTTAACTTTTAGATTTTTTTCCGTAAATTAATGCCATACTTGATCATTCTACAGTGTCACACAAAAGTATCAAAAGTAGCAGATCTACGAGCTCCTAACGCAGTGCCAAGCGACGCATTTCGAGCTTGGCGATCTGCAACTTTTGCTATGTTTTTATTTGAAACCTGAAAAGTAACAGTTTTGGACATATGAGATTAACACCCGGCAGAGATGAGTTATCTGGTGGTGAGGATGTGTTAAGATCTGGTAAGTAGCGTACCATTTAGGCCCGAAGTCTACATTCTGAAATCTTTGATTAGAATACTAAACATGCTGATGTGATTATGCTCTATTTGATGTCTCTTTTTTGAGCTACTGTATAACTCAATATAATAGTCCTTAATATTGACTACTGAATAATCTATCATGAGGTTTCAGCTTTCAAATACATTTTGAGCAAGGACTCAATGAGTGGGTTAGCATCTTTATAGAAAAGCAGCATTAATTACTTGGAGAGGTAGAAACAGTCTTTCAAGATTTCTTTTTATCAGACTGGATCTGCGCCTTCAAAGCTACTAACTGATTAACTGAAATAGTTAAGACCAACTTTAAGTGATCGAACTTCATGGAATTGCACCCTACCTCATAAAACTTCATATTAAGAATAACATTTATCAGTGCATATGAATATTCATATGGTAATTATACCTTACATTTGCTTTTTATACAGGCAATTAGGTAACATTGACTCAAGGACACATGGTTGCAGCCAAGGAAGGTTTTGAAAGGAAGAGTCGTGCAGTCCGCCCTCTAGATAGTCGTGCAGTCCGCCCTCTAGGTGGACCACGCACCGGAAGTTTCATGAAATACATTGCAGTGGATGGAGCCGGCTGGTCCAGCTCATGAACAAACATTAAGTGTGTGTGTGTGTGTGTGTGTGTGTGTGTGTGTGTGTGTGTGTGTGTGTGTGTATGTATGCTATTCACTGTATGTCTGTCCTGAGAATAACTCGGGCACCATCCGACCGGTTGACCTCAAACTTGGCTTGGCTAATGGTTTAATGGATTGGCTTTTAAATGTTTCCTCTTTGAAGTTGTCCATAGAGTTATATACGTAGAATCCTCAATGTTAATTTATCCATGGGTCCATTTGGTTACATGTGTACACTCTGAGTTACACACGGCGGCATACAGTATGGTTAGCCACTTATACTGGCCTATGCTGGCTATGTGGGCCTAAATAAGTACCTTTACCTAACAGATCCCAATGAAGCTGCTTGTGTAATGGTGAGTTTAAAACTCATTCATTTACGCATATCAAAACTGGTAAAACAAACAAACAAACAAACATAAAGAGCACCAGAGCAGAGAAGGAGAAATTAAATACACATAAAGAACTTACAGCAGGTAAGGTAGTGGTTATTAGGAATATATCAAGTCATTCTATTACACATAAGATGTCTCCCCTTCCTAGTTCCAACACTGAATAAAATAGTATGGTGTGAAATGTCAATTCCTCCTAACAACTCCTGTTGTCCTTTAAAGAAAAGATTTAAAGAACAATTTCACTCAATTCCATGTGAAATTAGTGTAAACATTATTATCATGCAGTGGTTAGTCAAAGAATAAAATAAAAATATGGTTGTAAGATATTAAACAGGCAAACTAAAAGTAGTGCAATGACTGGTAATATTGACTGGTTATTAAAAAACATTCAGAACTGTACAACAAATAACTAGTACATTTTTACATATTGCAGTTTATTGGTTTATGTTGTTTTGGTTAGGTCTACTATTTGCTGAGCCATTGATAAAAGATTGTCATCATGTTATGCTACAAGTTGCAAACTTTACAACCCCTCTACAACTTACAAAGAGTATTGGTAATGATAAAATCATGCATTTGCATTGCAATTATGTTGGTTACATGGTTCCAAATATAGTAAAACTGTAATGTAAAAAAACTCTTAAATCAATGGCTCTGCCCAAAGCCAAGCATAACATGCCAAATCATAATTTCAAAGGGACTGACCTGGTAAAATGAAGGTATGGATGAACAAAGATAAAAATAGGTTTTAAAGAAATGATCAAAACATCATGAGGAACATCGGAGCGATATTCACTCCTGTTAACGGTATTGAATATTTTATGCATTAAAATCCTCAGTGTTAATTTATACATTTGTACACTTGGATGTACATTTGTACACGCTCAGTGGTAAATTAACACAGAGGGTTTTACTGTGTATCACTGAGTAGAAACACACAGAGGGACAAATGCCCCAGATTTGTGTGACAGCGGCGCAAGCTTTAGTGTGGTCAGATGTGGTGCTTAACCAACACTTTTAGTGTGAGTTTTGCAAAAGAGGGTGTGGCCTTGATGACACATTTTAGTAACTGCTCACACTATAATATTCAATTCCACATTGCACCGCATTACATGGGTGGGCAATGGAAGTTGTTCCTCTGTTCGTTTCTACTCTGTGACATTATCGACTTGTAGCTGTAGTAATAAAAAAAAGAAAAGATACAGTATTATGAACAATTTTCATTGAATATTATCATGTTGGGTGTTAGTACTTCATGCAATGTGCCCTTTGAATTCCTCACAACTCTAGAGATAATATAGGTTTAAAATAAATAAATAAAAGAAAGCAAAAGATGTTCATAATGAGACCGTCCTGGTGCTGCACGGGTAAACTGTGGTCAATTTCTGTGCCTCCGGCTTGGCCGGGATGCTCCAACGAAAACAAGTGGTCGTGTTCAGGGGTTGGAAGCCACCAGGGGATGTTGATCTCTGTCGCTGCATTAGCGACTCCTACACGTTGGTCGGGGTGCCTGGAGCTGGGAGGGATAGCGAGTTCCTCTGCATGCAATACACGCTCCCGGTGAAAAGAAGCGGCTGCGACTCCATGTGCATCGGAGGAGACCTGATTGTCTACCCTACACCTTCCTCAGACCAAAACAGTAGGGGTTGGCAGTGACAATGACTTACAAACAAGGGGGAAATTGGCACAACGACAGAAAGAACTGACTGCTCCTAGTGATTATAGGATGGGTAAATGCAGAGGACGAATTTCACTTATGTGCATATATACTGTATATACTGTATATACAGTATATACGAATATATATACATATACAGTGACAAAAACACCCCAAGAAACAATGTCTGAACAATGTTCACTAGTACACAGAGTGAATTTGGGTTTTAGTGCTACATTGAGCTCTGTGCCCTTTAAGTGAGGAAAAGCTTTGGTGGATGACGAATAAAGATTAAGTACAGAATAGTAAACATTTGAACAATAATCACTGTTTGAGCATTGTGCCCTCCTGAATCTCTTTCAGCTCTACAGATTATATAAATACAACAATTCACGTTATCTGGCAATGAGTCCTTCAATAATTGACAATGTTCTCTACCCAGAACTGACTTGAAAGGGGCGCTCCGCAGAGTGCATATCTCCACGAGGCTGGGTGACCCACCCAGGGCTGTGTAAAGGCCAATTCACACCACCTGCGCAGCGATGCAGTAGTGACGTGCATAAAGTGCCTGCCATAGCACCAACTGGAAGTGAGAACACCAATTGAGAACACACAAAAAAGATGTCACCGCACGGTGACGCCTGAAAATAGAACAGTGGCATATCGGAACGTCAACGCATGCTGGCGCATGTCTAACGCCGCCGGTGTGGGATAGGTACAGGGGGGCGGCTGTTTTCATGCCCGGATTGCACACCGTTCACAGCCAGTGTGTAATGACCTTAAGTTGTGCGTTTCTGCCGCCAGGTCCCGAGGAAGCTGTGGGGGGAAATAGCTGTTTTTGACGATGTGCTCTATAGAGGCCCCTCAGCATGATGTCATTACAAGTTGGGGTTCATTTTATGTTGCGTTCAATATATATGGCATTTTTTAAAGAAATAGACCCTCCCATTCATTTTGGAAACCAATTACAGGTAGGGGGAAAAACACACAAAGAACGGACATTTGTCATAATTGTGGCGCACTCTCAGTGAAATTGCATTTGAAGCAAATTATAACCAATCGGTGTGGAATAAACAAAAGCAGTATGATACAGTACATGTCTACACAGAAGTCGATAGGTTGGATAGGACAGACAAACAGACAGACAGACGCAGAAATTCTGTGCGTTTATAGATAGATGAGATGAGAGGGATCCAGAGATAATGTGTAGTAATTTGTGTGTGGAAGAGGAGTAGCAAATGGGGAGTTGTATCATGATGGGAAAAGAAAATGTGATTATATGACCTACAGTTCACAGGTTATAGGCCAAAACGTAAAGCAGGCCGATTTGAAGAACATCAAAGCCTTCAGTATAAAGTAATAGAAAGTTGAACCAAGAATCAAGTCTCAAGACCATGTGAAGCTCTATGCCACTGGTTCTCTTGGAACCCCCTCAACTTTGGGAAGCAGTGCTCCATGCAGGAGGTACAGAGGTCTGCTGTGTGGCGTTTCAATAGCTCTCAGTCAGCAGTACTTGGAGGGGTAGCATATTCATAACGTGCCAACTCCTATTCATGTTTCAAGAAACCATCTATCACAGAGTAAGAAAAGGCCACGTTATCTCTCTCTTACTTTTTCTTCGTATCACGCACGCACGCGCACACACACACACACACACACACACACACACACACACACACACACACACACACACACACACACACACACACACACACACACACACACACACACACACACACACACACACACACACACTCTTCCACTCCTCTCCCTCTGTTCCCAGGTTAATGTACAGTGTGTACTCTATGCTGTCGCGCTACCACCTGCAGTCTCAGCACTCTGCAAAGACAGAATCAATGACACGCTTTCCAAAGAGGAATGGACGTCACACGGTCTGAAACAGAAGAATCATTGGTTCAACTTGCTTCTATAAATATACCCTCCGGGCTCCTGTGAGTGTTTGAAGTGGAGTCAAAAGAAATCTTTCTGTGACTTGTCATGTCTTTTGTTTTTCGTTGCAGGGTTGTCCACTGCTCTTCACATTTTTCTTCTTCACAGAGAAGCAGATAAGGAGAGACATAGCACAGGTGAGGCACAGGGGAGAAGGTTTTGGTGGGGTTTGATGAGACACTATATACGGTATACTGTATGTCTCTAGTGACATGAGTCTTAAACACTGCATTATTGCTAGGCACACAACCCTTTTTTGACAGCTACTTTTATTCTGATAGTAGTTAAAAAGGCCTTACTTTACTTTACTACTTTACGGACAGGTGTGTAGGAGCAGGCAGTCAACGCATGAGACAGGAAAAAACAGATCCTGCACACTGTCTTCACTTACAAAAAAAACACATCAGGTATCCAGATACCTAGTGAAGGTCAGTGTGACCGAAATGTTGTATTTCCATTACAGCTTTTTGGCTATAAGTGACAGTTTACTGTCTCATTCTGAAAAAGGTAAAAATGCAATGTGATGAGATGAGATTTTGCAGGAACACAAAAGCATTTCTGGTGGCTAAACTGCTAAGCCATGGGTTTGAAATTGACTCAAGGCCCATATCTAATTTCAATCAACTACCTTTACTCTCTCTCTTCACTCACTGTAGTGACTGATAAACCACAAATAAATAATCTTGAGAAAGAACTATCCAGGAGATTCCCTCATTTCGTTTTTATGCATTGGTAACTCCCAGGTCTGGTTGTGTGACTGCATAAATGCAAAGCTGAGCAAGGATGGAAATGCAAAATGCAACATGCACACTAATCAAGCTTTATTCTAGTGCATTAGCCTGCATATTATTATGGAAGCTTCTTGTAAGATGCACAGCAACACTAAATAAAAACTAGACATCAGATTGAACTAAGCAAAAAGTTTGTATAGTAATAGCATTTCTAATGGCAGCTTACACAGAAACAAGGATTGCATGTACATTATATAATTGGAATGTTTGTACATGTTGTGTGCATCTTTGTAACTTATATTATTTTTCATGGAGATTGTTAAGAGCATAGGACTGTACTTATCAGGCTATTGATCATTCATACGGCAGGAGGGAGCGGGTTCCCATCCTCGAATATGAAGTAAGAGCAAAATGGCTACAGTGTGCATATGATCAATTCCATGGGGTAGTACGCTATGGGGAAGCAGGCTAATACTCTGGAATAAGGCCTTTGTAAAGAAAAGCGTTATTACAGAGAAAACAACCAACTCACGTCATAATGTCTGGACTTCTTAATCTCTTTGATGGGGGTTATCTGTTCCCCCGTCTTCTGGAACGGTTTGGATTCTTTGGCAGTTACTTTCTCTAGTTCAGCTCTGGCTTTGTCCTCGGTGCTCTTGGAGAGTTTCTGGGTCTCGGCATGGGCGGTGGAAGTTGGCACCGATGTGGTCTTGGTGTCCGTCGGTTGTTTGGCTGCTGTTGTGGTTGGAGGTGTTGGTCCCGTCTGGGGTTTGGTCTGAGGCCCTTGCTGAGTAGAGGCTTTGAGGAGAGGGCTCTGCTGATTGGCGGGGGCCTGGTGACGGGGCGAGCCCATTGGCTGGTGCTTGGGGGAAGGATGAGGGACAGGAAGTGGAGGGTCGTCAGCCAGGCCTCCAGACATCAGCCTCTGGGTCTGACAGTTCAGACAGAGCCATTCTTTCTTCTGAAACAGACAAATGAGACAAGAGACAATGATCAAGGATGTGTCATTACCAGCGTCAACGAGAAGTCACACATTTTATTTATATATATAAATATATACCCTGTACACTCAATCTGGCAATGAGTCTTTCAGACAGATTGGTGACATACAGTATAGTGCATCTGTAAAAGGCCAACTTCATAATGACAGATATACACCCTGTCCCAAACAAATTAACTTCTTCACTTTGACAGGATGAGTGGCTGACTATTAAGTTGGGGTGCGGACACACACACACACACACACACACACACACACACACACACACACACACACACACACACACACACACACACACACACACACACACACACACACACACACACACACACACACACACTCTGCCTTAATACGCATACACACAAATGCATGCTCACTCAAAGGCACAGGACACCCAGACAAGCACTTGGAGCCCTATTTTTGGTCTGGTGAACTGGTGTGACATGTGCTGTGGACAGGTGGACTAACAATTTCTCGAGGCACAGTGGTGAGTTTGTTATTTTGGGGACTTGCTGTGCGCTGATGTGGGAGGAGAGGAACAGTAAGGGAGGTGTTGTTTGCAAATCAGCAGAACACTGAATAATTGGCGGTGGCACACCCCGATAGAAATAAATATAATCATACCCGTCAAATTCATGACGTATATGTTATGCTTGTCTGTTTCACATGAGTCCTAAAACTAGTGTATATATATATAGGTTTTTGCTGATGCAAACTGACATAAATACTTTTCACTGTCGATAGAGTGTAAACCTACACGTCAGTGTAGAATTATTAGGATCAATGTTGTCACTGGGCATCTACTGGGCAGGGTCTAATTTACTCCGGGCGGCCTTTTTGAGGTGCCGTAGATTTGTTTTTGATGACTCTGTACTTCCCACACAAGAGTTTAGGGTTTTGAGGCTTTTCCTCCCTATTCTGGGGGGACATTCGGCAAGACTAGCAGATGTACAAGTTTACAACGGGTCGCAATGCGATCCCCTGTGAGCTTGTGGATCTTTTTTTTTGCCAAAGATATTTGGTGTAGACGGAAAAAAAGAAAGGACTAAGTACAGAGCTCCGGTCAAATAATGACAGCCACACCAACCGACTTTTCAATGTCTTGACGGCTCTGATCAATTCAAACATGTTTGATATTATCGTTATAATCTTGATTGAAGTTCAATACCGCAAAAGTTGTCAACAACCAATGGGTGCGCTCTCTCAAAAACCAAACAGGAAACAGCAAACTGCTAAACATTACAATATAACCACCGTAGTAAAGTCTATGCGTAATATAGCTGCAGCAGTGCAGTGCTCCGTGATCTCTGTAGAGTGTATGTGTGTGTAAGGACTTTCACAAGTTCGGTCCATGTTTACAAGAAACTGAATAGCACGGGTAGCCCTTATCCCTAGAATGGCTGATATTCATGTATGCATTGCATATACCATACAACACACACACACGTAAGTCAACATTTCGTGGAGAAATTCACAGAAGACATTTTCCCTATAGGATCTAACCACATCAGTACAATGGGATACAGGTTCAAAACTTAATAACAGCAGATAAATAATATCTTCTGTTGAATAATAGCATATCAATGTTTGATCTATTGTAGTAGCATACATTATTAACAGGGCACTTTGTTGATGTTACAGCCTGTGTGGCTGATTATGCTGCTATATTCTATTAAATGTTTTGGGCATGTCTTTTCAAAAGATTTGAAAAAGAGTGACATGCAACCAATGTGGCTTCTATATGGCAATGTTCGCACTGTAACACATTTTGAATGCAGGTTGAATTGTATTTGTACTCTTGAGTTGCACTACTCTGTTCAGCACAAAACAAGGAACAGGCACAGAATAACAGGCTGGCATTAAACTCGGAACAGAGGACTTCAGAAACTCTGAAGAACTGAGACACTGTAAATTTGACAACAGGAAAAAGCAAGGCACCGCTGGAGTGGACAGGGACTAGCATGAGTTGGAAAACATGGGGATTGGGTAACAAGTTGACAAGAGGGTGTGACAGATCTCAGGACAAGGCTGACATGGCAAACACAGGACGTGCGGTAGGGAAAGCCAGGCTGGGGGGTCGGGGAGGGTGTTACAAGTGTTAATTTCGTCGACTAAAACTATGACAAAAAATGCTTGTCGACTACTTTTTTTCACTTACAAAAACTAAATAAAAACTAAGCTATGATGACTAAAGAGAGAGACACACAGAAAGAGCAAGATGGGGAGGCAGACGTGGGATTTAAATCGAAAAAGGATTGTGCGATGCAAGGGGAAGGAACTAATAAAAAGCAAAAATAGAGAAAGGCAAAGGTGTAAACTGACATGCAGGCAGACGGGCCAGGAGGGATGGAGAGAAGGAGTGATGGAAAGAAAGCCAGTGCAAATCAACTGTCGGCTCATATACATCAACATAACAGAGCAGCTTTTTCAATTATTATTATTACTGCGATCAAATGAGTTATTGACAGAAGGCTAAAAGCTTCCCGTCAGGAGCTGCCAGCAAGTTTAATGCTTCACTTCAAATCCAAGTTGTTGTTTATTTTTGTCTCCGCCAGGCCGAAAGGCATGGTTCGTCTGTGAACAGATAATCTCCCGCACCGTTGGCTTGATCGCAGTGAAACTGTGCACACACACTCCCTGGATGCCAATTCAGAACCTCTGCCCCAAAATTTTCACATGGGCCTGTTATAGCGCCACCAGGAGGCCGCTTTTTGCAAAACACATTTTTTGACAGTACTTCTACAGATTTTGTCCAAACATCACGCAAATCGGTACACAGTATCTCTAGAGTCATTAAACGAAACAGGTCTTTCAGATTTTTCATATTTCATCCTGATTGGCTAAAAATGGCTTCCAAAGTTTAAAGGAATGCTCCGTTTTGAACAAAATGCCTCAAATCATGAACACAGCATGCAATTTCCGTGAAATTTTGCACGCACATTCCCACTATGCAGAGGGAGAAATGCCACTTGAAAATGTTCAAATCAGCCTCATGGTGGCGCTATAACAGGCCAATTCGTGTTTTTACCTATAACTGCACTGATCTGTGTAAAACCTTTGCACTGCATTTTCCACATTGGCCTTTTATAGCGCCACCAGGAGGCCGACTTATGTAAAACAAATTTCTTTATATTACTTCTTCTGATTTTATCCAAAATTCACGCAAATCGGTACACAGGATCTCTATAGTCATGTGATCAAGGTGAATCTGTTTGATTTTTCATATTCCATCCTGATTGGCTAAAATTCCTATCTAAAGTTTGCAGTAATGGCTTGTTTTGAACAAAATTCCGCAAATCATGAACGCAGCGCCCGATTGTGGTCAAACTTTGCACGCATTTTCACACTAAGTTGCGGAACAAATGCCACCCTTTTAAGATTGGCTTGTTATAGCGCCACCAGCAGGGCTAATTTATCCCAAAAAATTTGAACAAATGCCTTTTTCTAGTCTTCCGTTGCCGTCTCTCTCACCACAAACACCACACCTCCCTGGTGAAATGCATTGATTGAAAAAGTTCCAGTGGTTGTGTAAAAACGTATAAGGCAGTGGATAATGAGCTGCTGGACACCATTGGTAAAGGAAACCCTAATAAGCGGTTGGACACTCTGAATGCCTTCCCCAGATCTTTACCCTACTGTAAGTTTAACCTCTCCAAACCAAACCCATGCCAAAGCCCGAAACCTGAAGTGTGCGTGTGTGCGCTCGCGCGCGTGTGTGTGTGTGTGTGTGTGTGCACGCGCACACGCATGTTGTATGCATATGTGTGTGGGTTTATGTAAGTTATGACCCAGTACAGCTTCCCTATTTCTGCCACTTAACCCAGCCAGCAGCATTAATGGAATCCATACAAGAGCTCTCCACTTGTCCCATGATGCACCAGTCCTCTTTCTTCCTCCTCCTCCTCCTCCTCCTCTTTGAAGTGGTCTGTCTGTCTGTCTGTCTGTGCGTCTGTCTGTCTGTCTGTCTGTCCTCTTAATGTGCACTGTGCATTCACACACTCCCTAGGAGCTCTCTCTCTCTGCCCTGTTTAAATATGTTTTATGTTGATTAGCAGGCATTCAGGCTCTCTCTTTCTACAGTTTTTTTCTTTCCATTTGCCATTTCAGTCACTATTATTTTTTTATATGTTTCTCCTGCATTGATGAATTTGTGTTCAGACTTCATCCCTCCATTAGTCATCGCCCACCCGCCCCTCTCCCTCTCTCTCTCTCTCTCTCTCTCTCTCTCTGATGAAAAAGTATTCCAAAAATAATAATCATAATAATAATAATCTCAGGAGATAAAGGACTCTCTACTATTTCTCCCTATCTTTGCCCTTCCTCTCTTCCATCTCCTCTTACCTCTATTATTAGATAGTGTCTGACTGTCTTTGTCTCTCTCTGTGTCTCTTTCCTCATGTTTTTTGGACCTTGGCCATACTCTCTTATCTCGTGTGACTCACAAACCTCAAATGTGTGAACCTCATTTCTGACATCACAATAGTAGAAGTACTAGGGGGTGCAGGGGGTCAGTGCTGCAGTAGCCACACACACACACACACACACACACACACACACACACACACACACACACACACACACACACACACACACACACACACACACACACACACACACACACACACACACACACACACACACACACACACACAAACAGTGATTGCAATATCTTAGCCTGCCTGGTAGGGATAATAAAGATGGCCGGCACATAAATATTGTCAACCAGTAGGTGTCCTACGCCACATAAGGGTAGAAATTTCTCAATGGAAGAGTAGGGAGACCACCGCACCACTGCAGATGTGCTACTTACATTGTATTAATACACTCTACCATATAGGTTGGTTAAAATAACATTTGATTAATTATAATAATTCCCAGACTGTAGCTTTAATGTGTTACTAAATTAGCAAGGGATTACGTGAGCAGCTTTTATATTACATTCTGGTCTCGTTTAAGACAGACGTTTTGATGATATTTTGACCAACAACATTATGACATCATCAGTGATGATGATATCTTCATGTGTCACAGGCATTACGCTTCATCATTTATAATTAGACAAATTGTAGGCCACTGTTTCTCAACATCTGGTCCGGGGCCCCACCACGGGTCCAACCCTTAAGGGTCTGTATCTCTGGGAGGGTTCACATGGAACCATTTTGTTTTATCTTTGGGACACAGAAAAGGGTATAAATCACATCCCCACTGCATGTGGAGGATATCAAAAGCAGAGGCATCTAAATTCAAATCGAACCCTGCATATGTAATAAAGCACATTCCGCTGAGCTTTTCCTTACAACTCTAAGTTAGAAGCAAGATATCTCTCTGGCACCAGAATTACTGATCAGAATTGCTCCCATATGCCTCTCCTTTCACCTCCTTCCCCTCTGCTCTTCTCCTCTTTTTTCCATTTCATTCAGCTCCAATCTTCGGTATGTCATTCTCTTCACGTTTGTCTTATTCATTTTCGTTCACATTACATTTCTGTACAGCCAGTTATTCAACTCCAACTCCAACTCTCCCCTGCCTCTCTCTTTCCATCACTCCCTATCTCTCTTCCTTTACACCCCCCACCTTTTCTCTCTCTCTCTCTCTCTCTCTCTGACAGTAAAGGCTATTTTTACCCAGAATGTCATTGTTCCACTTCAGTGCACACTTCCTCAGCACTGGCTGAAGCTGTAGGCAGCATTCTCCCTCTGTCTCACTTTCTCTCTCTCTCTGTTTCTCACACACACACACACACACACACACACACACACACACACACACACACACACACACACACACACACACACACACACACACACACACACACACACACACACACACACACACACACACACACACACACACACACACACACAGCGTAAAAGCGTAAAATGGCGGAACCCTGTCTAGCTCGAGGCTAACCAGTAGGAAAACAGAGGCGAGGAGGAGGATATCCCACTGGCTAAGACAAGAAAGAGGCACACAGTATAATGAATGACTCCACACGTGTATGTACGGTTTGTTCAGAGTAGTGTAGTTTTGTGTTTATCTCGTGTGTGTATGTTCAGTGTACAGTCTGTTCAGAGTAGTGTAGTTCTGTGTTTATCATGTGTGTATGTTCAGTGTACAGTCTGTTCAGAGTAGTGTAGTTCTGTGTTTATCATGTGTGTATGTATGTTCAGTGTTCAGTGTACGGTTTG
Source organism: Gymnoscopelus microlampas (assembly GCF_963454915.1). Classification (NCBI taxonomy): domain Eukaryota; kingdom Metazoa; phylum Chordata; class Actinopteri; order Myctophiformes; family Myctophidae; genus Gymnoscopelus; species Gymnoscopelus microlampas. Next base: position 39,163,875 of record NC_139947.1, on the reverse strand, counting down.
TTCAGAGTAGTTAATGTGTTAATCTTGTATAGGTGACAGGTGGCTTGTCTCTTGTCTCTCACGTGCCAAAGCTGAATCCTTGTATGAACCGCGAACGGCTACTAAAATAGTTAGTCTCCTTATGGGCCCATTTGGTTACATTTCTCAGACTTACAAATTCATAAATCAACATTGAGGATTTTACCTTGTCTTCTTGTTTAATTCCTGGCTGATAATCACGCACGCACGCACGCACGCACGCACGCACGCACGCACGCACGCTCGCGCTACACACATGCGAACTGGAGGCTGCTACTTTGAAGTATTGGTTGCTACTGGTTAATTTTCTCTTGCACTCTCTTTTCCCATCTCCTCAATCGAATCCCCACCTCAGTCCAAGCTCTCTCTCTCTCTCTCTCTCAGCATCT
>NC_139947.1:39148468-39160968 GCF_963454915.1 Gymnoscopelus microlampas | reverse complement strand
AATGGCTGTTTTTACACCAGGGACACAAACAACCATAATCTGCGTCGTGATTTAAATTAGTCCATCTCTGGTTTCAATATCAGCATGCAGAGGTTAACAGTTTATTAAACGTGAAACATGGATTTCTGATTCAGAGTCAGAATTCAGATCAGAATTCTGTATAAGAATGTAATTTCTGATTGGCTGTGGAGAATAGGGTTTGATTACTCCACAGTTCCTCTGCTTTGACCCATTGACCGCACACTTCAACAAATACAATTGGCCATGTTTGCAAGTGGGAATCCGGATATTTAATGTAGAGCGAAAACAGAAACGCTACTAGTATAGAGCCCAGAGGGACTACGCTCAACAACGTATGGGATTCAAGTGGGAGACGGCTGGGATATACCAGCTGTCACTGAGTTCCCTCTGGAAAGTCCCTGTGGCGAGGAATCCCAGAGAAGAGAATACTTGGACAGGTACAGGTATGGCATGGTACCAGTGTTTCAGCACATAAATCTAACAAAGCTTCTCTTGGTAGATAAAAGTGACTACTAAGCCACTCATCATCAAAAAAGCATTCTGGATGTACAGGCCCACAAGGTGTCGCGGAGGCAACTTGTTGTGCGTTTGTAGATCGGCGATTTTTGATGCGCGATACCGTCGTGCGTAGAAGTATAAACCTTACATAGATTGTAAACATAATATAGTATCGCCTTACTTATAAAACAAAACAACTTTTTGTCTATTGTTATGACTACAACTAGGGCAAGGCCTATCAAAATAAACTAGTGTGATAACAATTTAGTACATGTTATTGTTGGCTTAATTTTTGGTGAAGCACTACCTGGGGAAAAATCCACCAGCCGCCACTGCTTCCAATAACACGAGCAGCCGTGGTTGAGTTAATGTTCGCAAATTTGGCACATAATAGAGAACAGAAGTCTGACATCACTGCCGCTAGAGGCCACTAGAGGTCACTATCCCCTGGGTCACAGTTATTTTCTCTATTCACCTGTTTCCTAGGCTGTGTGTTTTCCACTTCCTGTCGATTTGATCCAATGAAATCCAATGAAACTGGTCAGATGACCAATGATATCCAATGAAATCGACAGGAAGTAGAAAACACAGCCTAGGAAACAGGTGAATTAAAAATACCATAAGGACTCAATGGCATCGTGGCATGTGTTCCAAAAATAAACAAAGGAGCCTGGCGATTTTACTCATACGGATATAAAACATCAACTGGCGGTGAACAAGTATATCCAAACACTAAGAAAATAAATCAATTGTCTCCAAACACAGACGTTATCAAATGTAACTCAATATCATAAACGACACAGAGTCACATACAGTACCTGACAGAATCGCCAGGCTGATTTGTTCATTTTTGGAACACAGTTCTTATGTGACACGATTCCAGATTACCCTAACATGAATGGGAACCACAGCTTTCTCTAGAGATGATAGTTGTTAATGATTGATTGTTTGTTTGACTGACAATTGTATGACAAAAATGCATATAAATGAACAAGTAAAGGACATGTCAAAAAGGATAAAACAAAAAAAAGCTTGAGAACTTATTTCCAATGTGGTCCAGAAAAATTTAATCCTCATATAAATACATTCATATAATAATGCAAAAATACTAAAAAGCAAAGAACAACGTGAGTACTGTAAATTGAACCTGCTACAACTCAATTAATCGATGGTTATAATTAGGTACTATTCAGTCAGCTATTACTTGTACTCAGAGAAGGATGTATAAGCCAAGTGTGGATTCCAGCCCAAGTCTTTGTATTAACATATCACAGTGACACTTCGGGGCACCGCACTGATGTGATGTGTGATTCAAAGTGACACAGACACAGTGAGCAGGTTCATAGATCTTGCTCAAGGACAATACTTCAACATTAATGTGTCTGTAAAAAAAAATCTCTTTCAGTACAGCTGCCCTGAACGCCTTGGTGTCACCCAAGTCCATGGTCCATGCTGTGCAGAGCCAGACTGGAAGCAAGGCACACTGTGTTTGTGTTTGACCAACATGACTGGCATAAGAGCTGTCTTTAATAGGCTTACTGTCTCATCATTGACACACACACACACACACACACACACACACACACACACACACACACACACACACACACACACACACACACACACACACACACACACACACACACACACACACACACACACACACACACACACACACACACACACACACACTGCATTGGAGCTAGTCCACAGGCATCATGTGGGCGTTTTTTATGTGTATCTTATGCCAATGTGTATTGCTGTGTATGCATGTGCATACAGTATGTGAGAGTGGACGTCTGTCTGTGTGTGTGTGTGTGTGTGTGGTGTGGTGTGGTGTGGTGTGGTGTGGTGTGGTGTGGTGTGGTGTGGTGTGGTGTGGTGTGGTGTGGTGTGTGTGTGTGTGTGTGTGTGTGTGTGTGTGTGTGTGTCCATTCTGTGTAAGTGTGTATGTAAGAGATCAGAGAGGTCCAAATATAAGCTGGCAGACAATCAGTAGCAGTGCCAGAGCCTGGGAAAGCGCTAGGTCTGTCTATCTACACACTGAATGGACTCAGGGAACATAGTCAAATCCTCAATGTTCATTTATCCATTTGTAACTCAAAATAATCACATGGACCCATTTACTTATATTTGTATACTCCAAATGTAGCCAAATGGACCCATTTTATGGCTCCATTACTAGCATATGCTCAGAGTTCAATTAACACATGGATTTTTACTGTGAACACTCACAAAGACAAGGAAACTAACTTTAGTGTGACTAAACACAGACACAGGGCCTATCCCAGGCTATGTATGCCACAATACAATCAAAGCATAAGGAAACTAACTCTGAGTGACTTAGAGATACTGTAGCTTCTCGCTGTTAATGATATATCTTACATAAAAGGACAAGAACTAAAATAATATGTGCTACTGCACAAAGCAAAAGTAAAGTCAACTAGAAAAAGTGCTCCTCGGAGCACAGGTCTCCGCCAGGTCAGGTAGGTTATTGTGGCCTCCTGGTGGCGTTATAATAGGCCAATGTGAAAAGGGTGGCATTTCTTCTTAGGCCTTTCAATGGGATGACACTGCATTCATGATTTGAGGCATTTTGTTCCAAAAATGTGTTTTGCTAAATTAGACCTGCTGGTGGCGCTATAAAGGCCAATGTGAATGTGAAAAGGGGGGCATTTCTTCCTCGGCCTAGTGGGAATCTGCATGCAAACTTTCACGGAAATTGCACACTGCATTCATGTTTTGAGGCATTTTGTTTAAAACTGACCAATCCTGCAAACTTTGGAAGCCACTGTAAGCCAAATAGGATGGAATATGAAATATCGGACAGATCCATCAGAATCACATGACTATGGAGATGCAGTGTACCAATTTGCGTGTTTTTTGGACATAATCTGAAGGAATAATCTCCAAAAATGTATTTTACATAAATCGGCCTCCTGGTGGCGCTGTAAAAAGCAGATGTGAAAAATGCAGTCCAATGTTTTTCCTTGGCCTCTAGGGAGTGTGCGTGCAAAGTTTCACGCAGATCGGTGCAGTTATAGTTAAAAATGCAAATCGGCCAGTTATAGCGCCACCATGAGGCTGATTTGAAAATGTTCAAGTGGCATTTCTTCCTCGGCCTAGTGGGAATGTGCGTGTGCAATTTTATGGAAATGGCAAGCTGCGTTCATGATTGGAGGCAGTTTGTTCAAAACGGACCAATCCTGCAAACTTTGGAAGCCAACCTTAGCCAATGAGGATGCAATATGGGAAATCGGACAGATCCGGGTTGATCACATGACTATAGAGATACTGTGTACCGATTTGCATGACGTTTGGTTAAAAGCTGTAGGTGTAATGAGAAAAAATGGGTTTTGCACAAATCGGCCTCCTGGTGGCGCTATAACAGGCCCATGTGAAAAATGTGGGGCAGAGGTTCTGAATTGGCATCCAGGGAGTGGGTGTGCACAGTTTCGCAGCGACCGGGCCAACGGTGCCGGAGATTAGCTGTTAACACACAGACAGGACACACACACACACGGACGGACGGACGGACGGACGGACGGAGGGTAAAACATACTCTCTCGCCATGCCTTTCGGCCTGGCGGAGACAATAAGTCATTTGTATAGAATAGTTTAGACACAGTTTTGTCAGATAACAGAACACCCAGAATAATTTACATTGTCTAACTTCTAATGCCACTGCTCACTTGACAACCTGACCCTATTACCCCTTCTCCTGACCCATCTTGTTCTGTCTTGCCTTGCCTTACATTATAAACCGGGTTTCTTTAGCATTAGTTTCTACAATAAACAAGTCATGTCATACGCCTTCAAATCGCCTTCTAATTTTAGCTCAGTTTTCTTGTTTTCATGTCATGTACTACAGTAGTAGAAGAGTTAGTGTTGAAGTGTCCTTGAGCAAGACGCTGAACCCCTAATTGCTCCCGATGAGCAGGCTGGTGCCTTGCATGGTTTCCTCCGCCATCGGTGTATGAATGTGTGTGTGAATGGATGAATGTAATGCACAATCTATGTAAAGTGCTTTGGATAAAAGCGCTATATAAATGCACCATTTACCATTTACAGTACATATATGTACAACACTGCAACACTAGAGATTTTTTGCGTGACGCCATTGTACGACAAATTCGACAATGTATAAAATAGAGCTTATGTGGCAATCAGACCAAACGATTTAGATAAGTATTTTCTTTTGTACTTTTTTCACATTGATTCGGTGATATAAAAGTAAATAATCGATTAATTGAAAATTAAAAATGACCTAAGTGTTCCTACTTATTATGCAAAACCTAAATACAAAGCCCTCAACCCAGCAGGGGGTTTATGTTGGTACTGGGCATTATCATTGGGCAATATTACACTTTAATTGGCCAAACCAGATTTCTCAGTATGAGAACATGAGCAAAACCTTTGAAGTGTGCACTACGAAGGATGGTGTGTGGGGGGGTATTGACGTGATTAAGCAGATGGCAGCAATGGAGGGGGAAATGACAGGGGGAGGAAAAAATATCTTCCGGAAAAGTTTGCTCAGAGAGAGAGAGAGAGAGAATCAGAGCGAGGGAGAAACAGAACCCAGAATGTCAGAGGGATGGAGGGAATCCAAGAGAGTGAAAGGATAAAGCTGCTGGCCAACAAGAAAGAGAGATGAGGAAGATGAGGGGGGCGAAGAAAAAATAACGAAAGGAGAAAAGAGAGGAGGACTCCTAAAATGTATGGTGAATTAGATCTGCCTCATCAAACAGGCCGTTCTGCCTGACTTTGGGGGAATGGTGTGTGCATGTGCGTGCGTGCGTGCGTGTGTGTGTGTGCTTATATATCCATGTACTACACACATGCACACAGCGATATATACTGCATATATATATATATATATATATATATTGTAGTCTGTACACCCATACACACAAACATAAATAATAAGTAAAATATAAGGTAATCATTTGCACCGCACATCTCGACCTAAAAAACTTCACTCGCTCAGTCCACAACAGGATCCTATAGCAGAATACATTAATGTTTTACCATCAAAGGGTAGTAGCAAAAACTGTGTTCTGAAGAAAATGCATAATGGCAGAAAACCTAGTTAGGCAGAAATAGAAATTACATGTGACCATTTCCATATTTAAAGGAGTAATTCACCCAAAAAAATACTTTTTTTCTATCAATTACAGACTCCATGAAGCCTTGAATATATGGAGATTTTTTATTTTTTTTGTTGCATTCCTAAGACAATAATTTGATGACCGGTGAAGTCAAAGAGTCTCCATTGAGTGACTCCGCCGGTCATCAAATTATTGCCTTAAGAATGCGACAAAAAAATCTCCATGAATTCAATGCTTCATGGGGTGTGTAATTGATAGAAAATAAGTCACTTTTTTTGTGTGTACTCAAAACTACTCCTTTAACAAACTGTTTTATTTGAGCATGGCTTTGTGCGTATGGTAGGTAGTTACTTAACCACATTGAACCCTAGGCATGCCTATTATGCGCAACAGGCGAACATTCGGCGAGAATAGGCGAACATTTGGCAAAAATAGGCCAACATTCAGTGAAAATAGTATATCTACAAGCACACAACACGTCGCAACATGACCAAGTCTATAATTAAAGAGAGGGCGTTTAGAAGTTATAATTACAAGATGATTATAATATATTAGCCATTTAATTATTAACCATTTAATTATGATTTTTTTCATGGGCAAATCTTTTATAGTTAGACACTCCGTGTGGGGAGAGAGTTCACAAAATAAAAGATGTCTTGGAGCAGGGGTAGCTCAATCTGTATTCTCAGTATACAGCAGTCTTTTTAAATGTAATAAGGCCTGCCAATAAGGAGAGAGAGAGAGAAAAAGTATGAAAAGCTGTTTATTCGGTTTCCTTACAAACAGACACAAACAAACCAGCTGAATAACTAACAAAAACGTGCGCGCGCGCGCACACGCGCACACACACACGCACACACACACACACACACACACACACACACACACACACACACACACACACACACACACACACACACACACACACACACACACACACACACACACACACACACACACACACACACACACACACACACACACACACACACAGTACCCCTCTGTTCAGCACAGTAGTAAGCAGTAATACGCTCAGTAATACCACTCATAATTGTTATCCTATCCATCACGTGTGAGCCTCCCTCAAAAACCACCTTTTCAGACTCGCTTTCCCCGCCTAATTCAAATCTCGCTTACTGCCTTTAGTCTTAGCTTAATGTTTTTTTTCTTGCTTACTTTTTTGCCTTTTAATTAATTCTCTCCTAATAAAGTTGTTTATTTAGTTTATTTTGTTGTAAAGCGACTTTGGGTACTAAGAAAAGCACTAAATAAAGTTGATGTATTATCATTATTATTGTTATATGCCTAAACCTACCCCTAACCTTAAACTTAAAAAAAAACTATGCCTAAACCTAACCTTAACACAAACCTCACAAACACTATGCCTAGCTCTAACCTTAACCTCACAGAAACTATGCTTAAACCTCATTTCAAAACCACGCCCAACCAGGGTGAAACTCCGGGAAAAGAGAGAGTCCGGTACAACAGTGAGAGCAATGTAGGGTAGAGTAGCTTTTATAATAATATATTATATTATAATAATGTTACAGTGTTAACCACTTGAGCCCTGCAACACATTGTGATTTGGTGTACAGGAAAAAAGGAAGGGGGCCAAGTATGGTGCCCTGGGTTACCCTGGTATTTAGGGTTTAAGTGGTTAACAGTATGACTGGACTGCTCTGTGGAGTCACACTGTGTGTGTGTGTGTGTGTGTGTGTGTGTGTGTGTGTGTGTGTGTGTGTGTGTGTGTGTGTGTGTGTGTGTGTGTGTGTACGGTACAGTATATATGTGTGAGAGTGTTTGGGCTCTCAGTGTGATGTGGCGTAGGGGAAATTGGGGAGTCAAACACTGTACAAACATCTCCCTGCAGGTGCAGCGTGTGCACACACACACACACACACACACACACACACACACACACACACACACACACACACACACACACACACACACACCACCCAGCCTTGACATCCAATCACATCCCTCCGCGGGAGTGCGCTCACACTGGGCCATGGAAGCTTCCATCTGCTCAGACAGAGAAAGGGGTGTTCAGACAAATCATCGTATTCTCTGCTTTTCTCCGTTCTGCTCTCTCTCTCTCTCTCTCTCTCTCTCTCTCTCTATGGCCGAAGCTTTAGCATAACGGCACAATTTCTTTACCCAGAATCCCCCTCCTCTCTTTGGAGAGGGTGTGTGCATTCCCGTTCATCTGCCTCTGAACACGTGTGCATTGAGTGCATGTGTATGTGTGCATTTAATTGTGCGTGTACCGTAGGTTTGTGTGTGATGTATGTATGTGTGTGTGTGTGTGTGTGTGTGTGTGTGTGTGTGTTTATGTAAGCCCTTAAACACAGCTGTACTTAATATGTTATTGTTGTGCGTAATGTCTGTGTGTGTGTGTGAGTGCGAATGGGTGTGCGTGTGCGTCAATCTCAGTATTTTACCAAGTTGGGGGGGCCCACTTGCAATATCCTCATGGCCCACCAGTGGGCCCCGGCCCACAGGTTGAGAATCACTGGCCTAATTTACGCTTCTTTGCACGATGGCACTGCACGCCGAAAATAACTGATATTCAATGGAAGAACGTGCTTCTAAGCATAAATGAGGCTTTAGTCTCTCTCTTTAGGGGTTATATGTCATGTATGGACGGTGGACACGATGACACACTGTCTGTCACTGAAGCAGCCTCTCAAAGACATTGATTAGGTGTCAGGTACAGTGTAATATATACCGCCCCCTTCCTACACACATGTTTACGTGGTGTACAACACACCACACAGGCTCCTGAGTTGGTATGCTGTCCTGTATAGGCAGCAGAGACAGACAGACAGACAGACAGACAGACAGACAGACAGACAGACAGACAGACACCCAGACAGACAGACAGACAGACAGACAGACAGACAGACAGACAGACAGACAGACAGGCAAACAGACACCCAGACAGACAGACAGACAGACAGACAGACAGACAGACAGACAGACAGGCAAACAGACACCCAGACAGACAGACAGACAGACAGACAGACAGACAGACAGACAGACAGACAGGTATTTTGTCTGTGTTAATGAATCATCTTACATAAAAGCAGGAGAATAAAACAAATTCTAGAAGCACCTTAATAAAAACAACAACAGAGAGAGAGAGAGAGAGAGAGAGAGAGAGAGAGAGAGAGAGAGAGAGAGAGAGAGAGAGAGAGAGAGAGAGAGAGAGAGAGAGAGAGAGAGAGAGAGAGACTAGACAGGTAAAAGTCTGTAAGCTTCCTCGGATAGATAAATGAAATCTGTGTGCGTTGACAGGCTAGCACATATCCACAATGCAGTTCACTGTGATGCGATCTCATTTCAAATTCCATTCATGTCAATTTATCCATTTTCTCATTCATGTTATTTAATTTAGTCGAATTTAGTTGAATTTCAGGTCCTGCTAAAACACAGCACCAGCATCCCACCATGGTAGACCGACTGGATGTCACCCAAGCCCAGCTAACCAGAGGCTGCTGTTTACAGAATCGATAACCTATATACCCCTGATAATACAATCGATGGAAAGAAAATGAGAAGGGACTCGGAGACATATATAGCCAGAGAAAGGAGGGAGGGAGACACCCGGGCACCATTCACCGTTCCACTGTGAGGAAATGAAAGACCTGCAGTCCAGTCAGACGTCTCTCCTCTGCCTGTTTTGACTCATTAAGGAAGTCGCTTCAAAACAGAAGGGGGTCCACGCCATAGCTTAGTGGGTAGAGAGACAGTCTGGTAACCAGGTCACCGGTTCACCCAGTAAAACATGACAAAGTGTCCCCGAGCAAAACCCTTAACCCCTAACTGCTCACCCTCGAGTGTTCATCATGACCCTCTGAGCAGCCGTCAGCTGGGTGAAGCTGACACTCAATCTTGACCCATATTTATGAATATCCGTTAAAAACTAGGCTAAGGGTCAACGGTCAGATGAAGATGGAGAGAGGCTGGGGAAAGAGATGAATTGAGGTAGGGAAGGGGAGAGGGAGAAAAGAGAAGAAAGAGATGATGGCATAGAAGAAGGACAGGGTATGTGATGGTAAGGAGCCACAGATAGTTTTGAATTGAACCTTCATTTATCCATGGCAGCCTGGGATAGAGGAAATAAAGATGGGACAGTTGGAGGAGGAAGAGATAAGGCAAGCTGGATGGGGAGGAGACAGAACAAAAAGGAGAGGAGCTGGACGTTCTCCAGCCCATTTCAGCTAGTAGTCTATTTGTATGTTTTACTAATCTATTGTTCTTTGACTTAGTATTTATACTTAGAAATAATCACTGATTTATGTCTGCAACTGTATCATTGGTAGATGGTTTATAGTTATTATTCTGTAGTTATAGTAGTGGTATTGATTTCATTTAAAAGGATAGTTCATCCCCAAAATTAATTTTTTTCTTTCGATTGATCACGCCATGGAGACTTGAATTCATGGATATTTTTTTCTTTTTGTCGCATTCTCAAGCCAATAATTTGATGACCGGCAGCGGTTCCGGTAGAAGACACAAAGAGTCTCCTTTGTATCTCCTACCGGAACCGCTGCCTACCGGTCCGCTGGTCATCAAATTATTGGCTTAGGAAAGTGACAAAAAAAAATATATATATATATATATATCCATGAATTCAAGTCTCCATGGGGTGACTAATCGATTAAAAAAAAAAAAAAGCAGTCTCAGTCAGAGATGCTCAGATCAAATCTTTGACCCTGACCACACTAGATGTGCTTCAACTGCAAATGTAATGACCCCGATCATCACAAGCCAGAACTTTTGGGAATGTAATCCCAATCCCATGTTGCAGGCTTGTCAGTCAAAGCAAAACTCTATACCTGGAACACAGGATGGAGGGGCAAGAGGGGAGGGATAGTGGGGGATGGGGACTGGAGGGCTTGCTTAGGCAATGTCCAGTCACGCGTTCAACATAACAGCTGTCCCATAAGATGCTTATGTAATGCTGTACAGTAATGCGTCCCCCACACACACACGCACACACACACACACACACACACACACACACACACACACACACACACACACACACACACAAACACGTGAGCACGTGCACAGACTCACACTCATACAGATAAGATCAACATACTGTATGGGTGACACAGTATAGAGTAGAGAGAGATTGAAAAGATCAAGTTGGACACACACACACACACACACACACACACACACACACACTCACACACAGAGCAGCTACTAGGGGGCCAGTTGTGTCTGTCTGAACTCAGGTTTAAGACATGGAACACCACCGGTTCTCACAACCGGGTGAGGAGTTGGGACAGGATTTGACCATTCGACACCCGCTTGACACGGCGGGAGAATGATTTACGATTCTCTGCCTATCGTTATGCAATTTGAACGGTACTGAGTCGGCAGAATTGGACATCGCGCCGCTTGGCACGGCCACTCGCTCGCCTCCCAGCTCACTATGGGGTGCCTCACGGGGCTCAAGTCCGCATCTGATGGCGCGCCTGCCTTTGTTGTAAATGTTTTTAGCAGACATGTCAACCTATTTGGGAGTGAGAACAGCACTTCTGCCATTCCCCAGTGGGCGGGATTATCGGGAGTGTTGAAAAATGACGCTACAGGGGATTCCCATCGCATCAAACGGGTGACGCATGGTCAGATTTTGCCCCAACCCCAACCCGTCAGTATAGTACTGTATGACCTGAGGGTGAGAATATGTCAGGAACACAGAAGAGAATAGTGTAGAATAGAGTTGAATCTCATGTGCTCTGTGTGATCATGTGGAGACAAGAGTTATATTCCTGCAGCAGTGAATTCTGATGAGTTCAACATTTATACACCAGCGCTCGATAGCTCCACAGCTATACAGTATGCTTTACTGCTATTGACAAGAGACACACTAATAGCACTGCAAAACACACACACACACACACACACACACACGCACACACCCACACACATCCACGCATGTACACCCACGCACGTACACCCACACACACACACACACAGAGCTCTTCCTTGGTGTCCCTAGGGACCACTCAAGGTTAAAGGCAGCGCTCAACCTTATGGGACATTTACTGCCTGTCCATGCTCCACCATACTCGCACGCATGCATGCACGCACGCACACACACACACACGCGCAAACACCACACTCCCTATCGATCCTTATCTGAGAGCTCTGATTGGCCCTAGAGAGGTGGGCGGATCCTACACCAATTGGCTCCCGAGCGGCCTGCGTGATATTTGATGGTGGATATGTTCAGAGTGCACTTTGATTGGGTGGAGTGTGGAGTACGGTATATGATACTTAGTTTATGACCAGGAGCAGTGTGATGTATGTGTGTGCTTGTGTGCATGTGTGCAGGATGTGTGTGCGCCTGTGTATATGTGTGAATATGTATGCACATGTGTGAATATGTATGCACGTGTGTGTGTGTGTGTGTGTGTGTGTGTGTGTGTGTGTGTGTGTGTGTGTGTGTGTGTGTGTGTGTGTGTGTGTGTGTGTGTGTGTGTGTGTGTGTGTGTGTGCATGCATGCATGCTATGGATGTATTGAGAACTGGAAGCTCCCTGTACTGCTCTATACTACCCCCCACCCCTCTCTGTCTCTCTCCTTTTCATTATCCCATCTGTTTTCACCACTTGTCATGTGATGACTTTTTATAGATCCATTGCCATTAATGTTGGATGACTTGCACATAGGTACTTTACATATATGCGGCTTATTTGTGTGTGGTATACAACTGCCCATGGATCAGGAAAACAATACTTCAGCTAACTGCTATGATGGCAGTCCATGATGAGCCCAAGTCCTTCATCCTTCATTAGTAGTCTACAGTATAGAGGTGTAGCAGCTCAGTATAAAGTTGAACTTCAACAGC
>NC_139947.1:39140968-39143468 GCF_963454915.1 Gymnoscopelus microlampas | reverse complement strand
AGCACAGTTTTTTAAACTATCCTGCTTCCATAAAGCATTTACATCTCTCGATCATGGTTTGTGTCGAGGTGGACAGAAAGATGAGGAGTAAGTGTACCTACAGTACTCGATTCCACCATTGCAGTTCTGGATTTATAGAATTTTGGCACAGTTACATTTTGTGTTTAATTTCATGTTCAATTATTCAAGTTTTACTATTTTGCTGTTCAATTTCCACACTTCCATTCTAAATGAAGGAATAAATGAATGAATAAATACACATTTAAAAGTGTTAAAGAGTACAGGTCTCCACCAGGTCAGGTAGGTTATTGTTGGCCGGAATTCAGTCATTAAAGTGGCATCTGTAGAAGTTGAGGGATTAATGTTGATGAAGTTATTGCACAGACACACTGTTGTACGTTGCATTCATGATTTGAGTCATTTTGTTCAAAACAAGCCTCTCCTGCAAACTTTAGATGCCAATCTTAGTCAATCAGGATGGAAAATGAAAGATCGGACACATCCGTCTTGATCACATGACTATGCCAATTTGCGTTATGTTTGGACAAACGCAAATGTTTGCGTTTGATTGTGCCAAAACATAGGCAAACATAGTCTCGGACACGCCTGCGGCCTGGCGGAGACACACAAAAGAAAACGGGAGTGAAGTACAATATGAATGATGTCCAAGGTGCCCATCTAAAAGAATATACATTGATGGGGATCAGTAAGGCCCCAGAAAGGTAAGAGATCATAGGCTGCCAAGAGAAAGTACATCAAATAATTTAGCCAGGATGTAATAGAAGGTGGATTTGGGCTTTTCCACTGTAACAAGAAAACAAGAAAAACATATATGGTATGCCGGTAAGTCACGCCTATCACAGGTATCTCTTATAAGCCACTAGCTCTTGTAAAATGAACCCTGTGTCAGACCTCAAACTGAATTAAATTTAGACTGGCACATGAGGATGTAGAGTTTAACCTGACTAGTACCTTTCCCACCTTTCGTCTGTCACGCCAAGCTCAAGCTCATTTTCCCAATTAGCCGTAACCCCTGCAAGACAGGCCACATCCAAGGATGATATAATGTAATATAAAATTGAGATCCTACAGTACCATGTGCCTTAGTACAGTAAGAGAAAGTACCTCATCAACAAGAGAACCTGCTGGAGGATGAAGGAACGGTGTAAAATATGTGCAAGCATAATTATGAGCCTGAAAATACCGGAACAAATGAGAGTGGGGTAAATTATACTTAACAGAGAGGTCATTAAAAGTGTTAAATGAGCCCTTCAAATATAAATCTAAGAACCAAGACAGGGTTCCACAAGGTGAAAGCTGTACCTAAATTAGAGGGACGAAACAAGTGATTATTACAAATGGGGCTGCACAGGGTAGGGGAAGCAAAATTCACATGTTGCCTAAACTGTTTAAAAATGGTCCTCCGACAGGAGGAATTGTCCCCATTGTACACCAACGTTAGAAGTTACAACAGGCATGAACTTTCTGAAGGTTGTCTGCAAGGTAATAAAAGGTGTTGTTATTTTGCATTGCAGAAAGCAAATAAAAATATATATTGTGTGGACCCTTTTGGTATAAATCTCTGGGATGTGTTATTACAAAATAATCTCTGCCCTTATTGTATCTTTTAAAGTTTCCCATAAAAAAAGAGGGCATGTTTGACTCAGTCTTGTTAAACTCCAGAACAACCCTGGTTCTTTTTAAGATACAATCTCAGAACTCACCATTAGCTAGAACACCTATATTGAACCATCTCTTAGAATTAGGAGAGACTTTCAGATCTAAAATGTGTGGCGTGTGAATGGAAATAATATAGAACATAGATTTTACAGCTATCTATAATAAAAAATAATCAATATGAGAATAAGTTTGGTGTACTTCGTCAAAATAAGAACTGGGTGAAAAAAAGCACCCCGGGATCCATGCAACCTAACTGGGTCATAAGGGATTGATTGATTGAATACTTTATTAGACAGAATAAGACAGAGGATGACAGTGTCTTCAACATGGCAGAAGGTGTAAGTGTTTTAAGATGCGAACGGTCTAGCTTAGGGTCTATCACAAAATTCAGGTCCCCTACAATAAATTATAAACTTCCATTCCTGAAGAGTGAATTCTCTGCATCTAATCAGCCGTTATGGCTCTAAGGCTTATAGGCTCAAGTTGACAGAATCCTCCATTTTGGCTCTCTAGAAGTCTCAGTTTCAGTAGAGCTTCATTGTGGGTATTGTGTGGCCCCGGGGAGAGAGCAGCTTTCCTCACTGACCCATTTAGATCTAACACGGAGAAAACTGGGGGTGGAAATAGGACAGGAAAACACCAACCTAACACATACTGTATACACAGAGAGAGATACAGCAACACATTCTCACCGCCACAGGGGGTATTTGACCAAGTGGTGAAATATGAGTAGGGGATGATGACTGAATGTGGACCACATACACTCAACATTGAAAACAAGGCATTGTTGGCAGTAAAAACATTGAAAACAGGGCAGGCA
>NC_139947.1:39115968-39138468 GCF_963454915.1 Gymnoscopelus microlampas | reverse complement strand
AGGGTGACCAGGTGACCAAGTGACCTGCCTTTTATCCAATGGCTGAGCAAAAAGCAGGGCAGGCTGTCATCAGAGGGCTGTGTTGATGTCAATCGAATTGCGCACACAAGGGTCAACAACCTTTCTTTGGTGTGTGACCCAGGTGGCACCTAAACCCTAACCTTTAACCTTACAAAAACTATGGCTAAACCTAACCATAACCATAACCTTACAAACACTACAGTATGCCTAACCCTAACCTTAACCCTAACCTCACAGTAACTATGCCTAAACCTAAACCTAACCCTAACCTTAAAAACACTATGCCTAACCCTAACCTTACAGAAACTATGCCTAAACCTAACCTCAGAACCACGTCCACCTGTGCAAAACACTGGGAAAAGAGAGAGTCCGAATCGTGTTCACTGCCTAGGCCGCACCCCATGGAGGGAATTAAAAGAAAAGAACATGCATTTTAATGGCAAAAGAAAATGCAGCTACAACATGGACTGGGTATCTAAATATCCTGCACATGCCAGCAGTTTACACATCTGTAGCCTATAAAAGACAATGCCTTGCTACTGTATATAGACGATGGATGTTCCAACAAGAAAGTTCAAGCATTGAATCAAGTTAGAACACAGTTAATTTACAAGCTTGTTTTAAAAGAAACGTTGAAAATGCGACATTGTAGCTCTATCCTGAACATAGGCTATCCTTACCGGTTTGAATATTTATAATACTATACTATTTTCCTGTGTAATATGTGTTTTAAGTCTGTTAAAATAACCAGAAACATTCCATACTATTTATTTACAGATTAATAACTATGTGCTATGCAGTAGGCTATATACCATCAAATATGAAATCAAGCCATTTAATAATAAATTAAAATGATAGATACCACCCACAATAATAAACAGTAAATATAGCTGCAAGCAGCGATAATACGGGGCCAGTGAATAGAGAGAGAGAGAGACATGGAAACGGAATAGATTGAAGAGAGAGAGAGTGACATGAAAACAATAGATTGATGAGAGAGAGAGATGGAAACATAATGGTTTGATTGGACATCTCAACCTACTGCCATTAACAGGATTCGAACTCTCAACCTTCAGACTAATAGGCTGCAACACTACCTATAGTGCTATAGCTTTGTCCGGGCTGATATTGTCTGTTGAAGATCATAAACTCTTGCCTTCTTTCATGAACCAAGCCCCTGTTTCACTAACACTAAGATCACTCGTTCACAAACCATTTACCAATGAAGAAATTGTACATCTCCTCAGAACCAAAACTAGTGAAAGTAGCCGATCTACAAGCTCACAAACCATGAAAAGTTGTGAGATTGTAGATCAGCTATTTTCAGATAAAGTATGTCATACGTTGAAAAAACGTACTCTCAAATATGCATTTCAGGTTATCTTTACCATTTGCACATGTATTCATTGATACAGTCATGTTGTTTGCAATTCAACTTAAATTAAGTCTGCATCAAGTGAGGCTTGAACTGGCGACCTTGAGATTGTGAGGCATTCATTTAAGGGAGACGCCATTGGCCCAACAGACAAGTAACTGTGAAAAAGGAGATCACACAGATGATACAGTTTCACGCAAATAGCTGAAAAATCCTGGGTTTAAGTGTTTTTCAAACTGCTCAAAATTGCGGACAATCTAAGGGCGGAGCTTAATGGTCAAGTCGATACGTGTGTTCCTCATGAGTCAAGGCACATGTGTAAGCAAGTTTCACGACTTTCGGCCAAACGAGGCATGACTTATGCCTGTTTAAAGTCTGCCTATTCAAAAAATTGCTATAGCGCCCCCTTTTGGCCAATTGGAGTGAGATTGGTTTCAGTGATATTTGGAATGACCCTGTACATTTCTGCAAAGTTTTAAAGAAATGTGAGTCTGCATTTATGTTTTAGGCACAGATGAATAATTTTCATAAAACTGTAATAGTTAAAATCTATCTCCTCCTGGGATTTTTGAGCAATCTGCACGAAACGTTTAACACTTGAACTTTGGACCACTGCCTACAAAAATTTCCAACGGATTTTCCATAAGTGAAAAAATGCAGAAGTTAGGAGCCAATGACTGTTTTACATATAATTCAAAATGGTGGGCGATCTAAAGGTCAGAGGTCAAAAGTCAGACCACAAAAGTTGTCGGGCATGAAGAGACGCATGTGTGTATCGAAGTTTCATGGTTGTAGGTCAAACAGGGCATGAGTTGTACCTGTTCAAAGTTGGCACTTTCAATTGAGTGCTATAGCGCCACCTTTGGACGAAAGATTGTGAGAATTATTTTTTGATCGTTTTTCATGACCATCTACCATATGGCCGAGTTTCGTAAAAAGCGACAGCACGGTTCAGCCAGAACTGCGAAAAGTGGCAGAAGAAAAAGAAGTGACAGAATACTGCCAATAACAAAACAGGTCCAGAGCTGAGCTCTGGCCCCGTAAAAATGTATAGCCATTTATAATGCTGAGAGTTAAAAGAACAAATTGGTTTCTAGCATCGAGGAGCTGCAGATGGTCGTGTTTTCCTTCACTGCGTCATGATTACGATGAGTCACTTGAGAAATAAGACGAAAGAGGAAGAAAAAGCAAACACGCATGCATGGGGGAGGAAAGAACTAAGTCTTTGCCTTCTTGCAGTTTTCCAACTCTGTGAATATTGCATGACCTCTAAAAAAGACTTGAGCGGACGGAGGGCTGAGAAGTGGAGTTGGGTGTGTTGAATAAGTCAAGAGATCAGGGTGGCACAGGCCTGCATCAGAGATGTGTGCATGCGCGTGTGTGTGCGTGTGTGTGTGTGTGCGACTGTGCGTGTGTGCATGTGTGCGTGCCTGTGTGTGTGCGACTGTGCGTGTGTGCATGTGGGCGTGTGTGCGTGTGTGTGTGTGTGTGTGTGTGTGTGTGTGTGTGTGTGTGTGTGTGTGTGTGTGTGTGTGTGTGTGTATGTGCGTGTGTGAGTGTGTGTGTGTGCGTGCATGCGTGTGAGTGACGGAGAGTATGAATGTGTACGTGCATGAGAGAGGAGAAAGAGCAAGTTGGAATAGTGGGGTTAGATAGTGAGTATGGCATGCATGCGTGCGTGGATGTGGGACGAGAGAGAGAAGGGGAGACAGGATTTTAACATGCTAGAGAAGTAGGGGTGAAATAAAGAGATGAAGAAAAAGGACAAAGGAGAGAAAAGAGGAGAGGAGAGGAGGTATTGTATTATTAATAACAGTCATGAGTATGGAGAGACATTTTGTCCATTAGGAGTTCAAACAGAACGTACTGTTATCTCTATTTCTGTTCCCCTTACCCTCAAAATATACAAACACAACTCAGTGCACCGTGATCTACTCCCCTCACCTCCTCTCCTTAAAGACGCACTCCACACACCGTGATCTACTCCCCTCACCTCCTCTCCTTAAAGACGCACTCCACCCACCGTGATCTACCCCCCTCACCTCCTCTCCTTAAAGACGCACTCCACCCACTATGATCTACTCCCCTCACCTCCTCTCCTTAAAGACGCACTCCACCCACTGTGATCTACTCCCCTCACCTCCTCTCCTTAAAGACGCATTTTTAATAATGTTTTTGTCTCTGTGAAAGCAGATCACGTGCCACACGTGACATGAAATTCAGGTACTGCGTTAAGCTCACCTGTGACACGTCAATCACATCCTCTTCAAAGGCTCTGATAAACATCTGACTTAACTGCAATGCTCCGCATAATGCATGATGACTGTATACTTACAGTACGTTTTAACAGCGGGCGACTCTCGGGCGATCGCGGGCGACATCGTCCAAAAGATAAAGAAAGTCTATGAGAGCCGGCAACTACTGGCGATCGGACGAAGTGGGCGGGGGGGCGATGAAAGATGGATTTTCTTTATCTTTAGGACGATGTCGCCCAGCGATCGCCCGAGAGTCGCCCGCTGTTAAAACGTACCGTTAGCCTCTGATTGGACAACAGACCCACATGACAGCAAGACTAGGAAGCAGAATTGGTAGGAAGTAAATAGAACAGACTAGAGCAGTGGTTCTCAAACTTTTTCATGTCAAGGACCCCAAAAATGATATGTATTTGGCTGCGGAACCACCCATCTCAAAAATGTTTCGTGCCAGGGATTTTTCAAAAATAGCAGATCTACAAGCTTGTATATCTGCTATTTTCTAATAGCCAAAGTATAAAATATGCGTGGTTGAAGTGGTTAAAATTATATATTGTGACGCTGTATTAACTCATTTTGCTGGGGACCCCCTGGTACCCCCCCCCCCCCCCCCAAGGACCCCTGGGGATCCCTGGACCCCACTTTGAGAACCAATGGACTAGAGTACGTGAAAGAACAAGCGTCAGCAGCTCTCGCGCGCGCATGCATATGTGTGTTCGCGCGCGAGCACGGCGCACTTGCTTCCCTCTGGAAAAGACAGTTTTATCGCTTTATTGCCTTCCAGATTTATGCTTCCTTGAAGGATGGAATCCCAAGGCAAATACAGCCGATCGTCTGTGGATAAACGAGAATCTAGGCTCAGTCAGTGGCCAATGTAGCGACATGTAGCGTCTTCAGACGCACACAGACGATGTTATTATTCTGTTAAAGTTTGCACAGAACACAACCTTTATTCTATCACTGCCTACATTGTAACATTATGGCATTTACATTGCAATTTAATGTATAACTTAGAGATTCTGATTATAATAAACAGACATTAAAAAGTGTATTCAAAATGTTGAGGCATAATTAGCCTAATATTGCACTTTTACATAGTCATACTGTACATGTGTGACCGAGATGTGTTTAATGTGTGACCTGAATTGTTAATGAGGGCACAGACAGAGCCAAGTTCAAGGTACTATGAAACTCCTTTATAGATGTTTTTTGGGTGATAAAAATACTTTTTGATCATTATTGATCAAACATTTATATTTCTGACCAAGTTTGGATGTGTGAACTTTAAGTCCTCTATTTCCTAGTTAATTCCTTGTGTTTTTAATGTTGTTTTTTAACTAGCCAGCTGGCTAATACGGGCACATTCCCTCAAAACCATCCCTAAATAGAGAGCATGTGTTCCTGCTTCTTTTAAAAGTCCCTGAATACTCTCAACTGTACTTTGTCCTGCACAGTAAACTCCTGGTAATCATTGTTAATTTAATTCTGCGAGTGATCTGGGTCAATTTTTACACCCTCTGTGTCCCCTAGGGGCTCACTGAGTAAGAGGGCATACCACATAAAAAAGGCCATAGAGCGTCTTGCAGCTGACCTGGGTTCAAATGCGACACAGGGCACTTTACTGCATGTCATCCCTCTTCTCTCTCGCCTTTCCTTTTAGTGCCTTCTCAGTTCCAACTGGTCTTTTTGACGCTTGGTCAGGGTACCTTTCGTGTCCGATGCTGATGCAAAAGACAGATCATAACTGATTCCAAACCATATCAGTATGCAAACAGGATGGCACTGAGTTGGCAGATACAGTATGGGCTTCGCGCCACCTGGTGCGGGCACTCGCTTGGCTGGCGCCTCACTCGGGCATGCCTCACGGGGCTTTGGCGCCGCATCTGACTCTGCATCTGTGGTGTTTTAACTTGTTTTGAACAAAGAATGTTCTTAATGGCAAAATCGCCTTGCTATCAGTCACGTCCGCATCTCATCACAGTCATGTGACTATCTGACTATCCGTAGCTTAGTAAGGCAAGGCTGTCTTGTAATCTGAAGGACAGTGGTTCGCCTCCCACTCCGCCCATGTTTACGTGTCGAAGTGTCAGACCACTCATCATGGCCATCTAAGCAGCCATCATCAGCTGGGTGAAGCTGAAAACTGAATTTAACCCTGCATGATTAATAAAGGTACAAAAAAGTAAATAATGGAGACGACTGACGTAATATTATCGACGTCATAGTACTGGTGTCATACAATTATTAGAGCCTGTATTGTTACACTCTCTGAGTTAAATTAACACTGCAGATTTTACTGTGTGCTGCCTGTCATCTCTATACTTCTTCTTTAATCTCCAAATACTGAAATGTGAATCACACACTCCTCATGTCCTTCCCTCATCCCCTAATATCATGTCCTCGTTCCCTACTCCACGTACTGTATCTCTTGAACAATCCTGTCTGCTGATTGCCCTGAGCCGTACACAGTAAAATACTGAGTGTCAATTTAACGCTTATAAAAATTGTGTATAGTACTGTACATCTGCCATTATTTTCCAAGAACAGCAACCTGTCTAGGGATGGGACGATATGAAAATGACACAAATAATTGTGATTAACAATATTATCGCGATAATCAAAATACGCTTAAAACTTAAAATGGCACTTTTGTTTGCCATCCCTATGGGGAGGAACCTTCGCCAAAAATAGCCTCGTAGAGCTTGGTAAATGAATTTGTGTAGTGTGAAATAAGAGCGTACCAAATGCGCTCTTTACAGGTCCATTTTATCAATTACAGAGGGGTTAAGTGGTACTGAATTTGCAGCTCAACAAAAGATAATTTATCCTAGTGTATGAGGACAATTTCACTATCAATTTAAATCTCTGCTATACGATAATTGTGAGCGTTTTTTTATCAAGATAAACGATAACAACGATTATCGTCCCATCCCTAAACCTGACACACCCCAAAGAGGGTCTTTGAGTATCTTAATGCTTAACTATCTTACAGTAACTGGAGTGTCTGTTCAAATATAAAATCAGTGTCACATGAGTCCCTGTGTTTTTACCATCACAGCTGGCATTCTCTAACTATAATGTGTCTGGATTTTCACATGTCTGTGATATCAATCAACACATTTCTGTCTCCCGATTATAGAACTACAGGTGTAACTCACTACATCATGTGCGCACACACACACACACACACACACACACACACACACACACACACACACACACACACACACACACACACACACACACACACACACACACACACACACACACACACACACACACACACACACACACAGGCTGTGCAAAAGCTTTTATTTTCTGTACCGTTACGCCTGATTTATGCTTAGGTGCATGTGGTTGTCTCACATTGAAATAGCAGGATCTAAAAGCTCACAATTAAATGTGTTGCAACGTGTCACATTGTGAGCTTGTAGATCCTCTATTTTCAGTGTGCAAGACAACTAAGTATAACTCAGGCTTTATATGCTCTCACCAAGTCAAGGCAAGGAGGAGTGAACACATAAAATGAAGTAGACTGCAATTATTACTGCATACAGAAAAGGAAAAGCACAGCATTGTGCATAATGTTTGTGACTACAAGTTCCCAGTCAGAATTCCTCGACAGACTGCATGGGAAAATCTGAAACTTATAAACGCATTAGAATCCTCAGTGTTCATTTAAGTCTCAGAAAATTAATGCTTAAACCCTGTATGTATACTTTGCAGACTGGCGTCCCCCATGGGTCTACTACTGTACTATGTTAGTGTGGACTTCACTGCATAAACCCATCCATATCAAAACAAATACAACATGAGTCATCACATGTGGATTGACTACAATCGCCTATTAACGGCATTAGAATTTGACTGTGTGTGTGTGTGTGTGTGTGTGTGTGTGTGTGTGTGTGTGTGTGTGTGTGTGTGTGTGTGATTCTTAACATGAGAAGTGAGACATCTGTTCAGTGCCGCCTGTACTATTTCCAGATAATGACAAAATTTGCGCCTGCACACACACACACACTCTCTCTCTCTCTCTCTCTCTCCCTCTCTCTCTCTCTCTCTCTCTCTCTCACATACGATAACATACAAAGACACCATGCGCACACGCCTGCCAAACAGATTACACCCTTTACATTCACACCGCATATTACTAGCATGTGACATGTGTTAGTCAGCCTACGGACTTACTTAATAGTAATAATTACACAAACAGAGACATGCATGCACACACACTGTCTCTCTTTCTCTCTCTCTCTCTCTCTCTCTCTCTATCTGACACATGTGTAGAATCACAAATGCAGTGATGTACACACTTGCACACAATATATCACACATGCAATGGAAAAAAGACCACTACTGCGCACGCACGCACGCACGCACGCACGCACACACACACACACACACACACACACACACACACACACACACACACACACACACACACACACACACACACACAGACACACACACACACACACACACACACACACACACAAAAAACTAAACCTAACCCTATTACATGGTTCCTCTTTAATTATTATTTGAAAAACATTTCAAAATAGTGAAAATTGTCGATCTACAGGCTCATTGATTTACGGAGAAAAAAAAACGTAAAGTTGAGTTGGGAAACGTGAGGTTTGGGCAACAAGTTGACTAGGGGGTGTGTGTGATAGGTAGAACAGAAGGCGCGGCAAACACAAGACAAACACAAGACAGGTGTGTAGGGAAAGGCAGGCTGGGGGAGGGCTACAAGAACACAGGGAAAGAGTACACCGACAACCAAACACTCCCAAACATAAACCTATTCCGTGAACATACTGTTAGTCACTCCAACACCCACACCCACACACACACACACACACACACACACACACAGATGCAGTAATCCTAATAATGGTTGTGACATCGGTGCTGGCAGCTGTGAAAGTCTGACTGACATACAGGACAGAGGATGGCCTCATTCACTCATTCACCTGGACGCACGCACGCACGCATGCATGCACAGAATACATTCATCGACATATGGCATGCACACAAACACTGACATGCACGCACACAGACACGCATGCACGCGTGTGTGCGCGCATTCACACACACACACTTTTGAAATCTAAAGAAGAAAACACATTAACACTCATTAATGTTTGATGCCTTCAGTCTAAATGGCGCCCCTCTCTTTCTCTCTCTCTTTCTGTGTGTGTGTGTGTGTGTGTGTGTGTGTGTGTGTGTGTGTGTGTGTGTGTGTGTGTGTGTGTGTGTGTGTGTGCGCGCGCGCGCGCGCGCGCGCGTGCGTGCGTATGTGTGTGTGCGATCAGAAATAACATAAAAGAGAGAATAGCTCAATGGTTGCTGATGCAAACAGGCAGCACATGATGACACACTATGACTCATCCACAGACACACGTACTGAACTGTGCACATGATAACATGCACCTGCTTCTCTCTGACTCAGTTCAACTGAAATGAAGTGCTTCACTGACCGTTATATACAGAAGAAACTGCCATGTAACTCAACTACAGTAACACACACACACGCCCGCCCGCCCGCCCGCCCGCCCACCCACCCCCACACACACACACACACACACACACACACACAGGGAATCATGTCACTGGACAGATGTACAGAGAGGAGAGGGGGAAGAAGGGAATTTACAAACAAGGGAAGAATACCAGAAGACAGCGAGTGAGGAATGAAGGATCCAGGACTTATCTTAATGAATTAAAAGTTATTTTAACCATTCTGTATGGTAGAATATGTTAATACAAATGTATAACACGGCTTGGTTGAATGCTTGATTCTGATTGATCAATCACTGAATTCAGCGGTGTGTTATTTCTGGATAATGACCGATGAGCTCAATAACAGACCAGTGTCTAATCAAAGGCTCCGAGCACCTGCTGCATTGCTTGATTTTGTGCTGTATCCAACATGCCATGTAAACAAACACACAATGTAATTTACAGCTAAACATTGCTCTCAAGAATGTTTTTGAAAACATTTGAAGCGAGAAATAGACAATGCAGTAACCGAAAATGTATTCTATTTGATCAACACTTCCTGTTGTTTTGCGAGGAGACCGTTTTGCGCTGGACGGACGGCCGCACCTGGCATAAATGAATGGAATACTTTCATTACCGTAAACAAGGAAATACTTATATTTACTTATATATCTTATATATTGGTTCAAAGTTTGTCCTGATCAATAATTCGCTCAACCTCAGATCCAACGCCTGGCTGAGCTACTCTGTGCCCTCTCTGCCCACTGAGGCTGGCGAAAAAAGCCTATTTAATTTTGGACCGTGGGCCTGGAACGACCTACAATCCAGACTCAGACTGCCTTCTTTGGTTTCTTTCAGAGGTTTTAAAAGGATGGTAAAGGAGAGGTTTACCAATTGCTGCACCTGCCTCGACATTTGGCTCATAGTGGTTCTATTTGCGTTCTCAGGGTTGTATAGTATTTATTGGATTGTTTTTATTCAGATTTGAATGCATTACTGTAGGTATCTTCACTTAATGTATATAGTCATTATGTATGTCTGTTTTGTCTGGCTTTATCATTGTTAAGCATGGAATGTGTGTAACTGCCTCTTGGCCAGTGCATATAGAGTCTCAATGTATTTTTACTGGTTAAATAAAGTGTATATACTGTATATCTACACATCAGCAGTGATTGGAGGTAGGTGGTCTCCCTACTCTAACATTGATACACTTAGACCCTGGTGTCAGGTACCTGCTGGTTGACAAGTACTACTTCCTGAATTTCATGAGCACAATGTTTCCCATGGCCATGCAGGGATTCCCTCTTGCAAGAGCGGTACATACAACGTATGGATTGTAGCTTTAAGGAATGACAGATAGAAAGGGGTAGATGGAGCGGTGATAACTGTCATCCCTACTTAACATTACATACTAAATCTGTCTCTCTCTATTTATATAAAAACACCTCAATGCTCTGAATTATTCATTCATGAAGCTCCATGCTCTCTGCCCTTCTCCAACTGTACTCTCTTTATATATATATCTCTCTCTCTCTCTCCCTCTCACTCTCTCTCTCTCTCTCTCTCTCTCGCTCTCTCTGCAGGCTGGAGGCTACTGTACACGTGTTTCAGCTCTGCATGTCAGAGCTCTTCACAGTCTCTCTCCGTCCTTCACCATCTTTCTACTTCCCAATTCATTCCTCAATTCCTCCATGACATGACATGACATGACATGACATGACATGACATGACATGACATGACATGAAGATGACATGACATGAAGATAAAATTAGATGACCTAAGATGAAATTGTAAAATTATCATATAAAAAACTGTGATGAATTGAGATGACATGACATGACATGACAATATGAGATAACATACAATGAATTGAGATGACACGAGATGACACGAGATAAGAAGATAATAAGCCCTGTGGGGAAATATCACTCTTTCATCTTCCCTCTCCCTCTGTTATCCATCTGCCTGGTTTTCCTCACTCTACACAGCCTGGGGCCTCAGTGTTCAGTGCACAAACATATGCAGGCACGCAGGCACGCAGGCACACAAACACACACACACACACACACACACACACACACACACACACACACACACACACACACACACACACACACACACACACACACACACACACAGACCTTGTGACAGTTTTAATGCGGTAGAATTTGACCAACTCTGTCACGTGCACGCGTGTGTGAAAGAGCTCTCTCTGTATACTTGTATATGTTACAGTACAAGTGAGAAAAACGGAACGGGGCGTGCCCGTTTTCCTGGCACGGGAGGCCGGGGCCGCCCCCCCGAGGGAGACGAAACGCCTCTAATGACATAGCTTTTGGTATTTTTTCAAAATGTATTTTTATCCCTCGATTTTTGTAACCCATTTTTTCCACCCAGTGCCAATTGCCTAAGCTGTAATCCTGGGCACTACTCTCCCTCTGCCAGCCTGGGGCCCCGAACTGAGCTCATGCTTCCTTCAATGCTTGAGAAGTGAGCAGGCCGCTTCTTATCACCTGGCAGGGGCAGTTTCCCCGATAGGACGTAGCGCGTGGAAGGAACACGTTATTCCAACCAGTTCCTTTCCCCTCCATCAGGCGCCTCTGCTGAGACCAGGATTACTGCATTTTTTTGTGAGGGTACCTACCCTAGGGGACACGGGGAGAACATGCAAACTCCACACAGAAAGGCCCTTTCACCAACCCCATCTAGGTTATGGGCACTGATGGAGGAGAGAACACGCCCCCAGGACCTAGGACCTTCTAGCTGTGAGGCGACAGCGCTACTGACTGCGCCACCGTGCCCCTTTTTGTAGTGTTAGATTTTATATAAGAGAAAGTCGAGCTGCATCCCGTCTGGTGAAATGTGTACATGTATGTGTTTGGAGTAATATGAACAGATAATGTGTAATATTGTGATTGAAGCACTATTAGGAATGACTACTAGGCCTATTGCACAATAAAATGAAAAAGTAGTGGAAATAGCCAATCTACAGTTTAACCGCTTAAACCCTATATGGTTGACCAGTCCCTCGGGGCTCTATACTAGTGTATTTTCTACGTTATGAGCTTGTCGATAGGCTATTTTCAGCGAAAGCTTTCCCCATAATACGGATGCTGGCGTTTAAGTGGTTAAGATCACAATGCGCTGCAAAGCGACAGCATTACGGGGAATGCGGTTATTGTCCCAATCCTATCCCCTTGTCTTTCTCTGTCTCTCACCACATTTTCCATATTTTGTAACTTGAAAAGGAAGTTTTAAGTTCTGTCCTTGAGACACCCTGGTGTATTTTGTTGAACGCTGCAAGTCTTCTTTAAAGTATCCAATTAAATGAGTGAGATCAGTGTAACTACAGATAAGAGTGATATGGGATAACTAATTAACAACAGAACATTTTAAAGCAGAAACATGAGAATAAGTTGGCTTAATCAGCATCCATAACTTATTAACAAATTCAATCAGAATTATGAGTAATCTGATTTATTTAACGAGGATTAGGATCGATTACATGGAATACATTTAATTAAACTGAGAGTAAATTCAATTAGGAGCATATTAATGAGATTGAAATGACAGGATGAGACTTAATCTGACTCATTTGACTGAGGTCAATAGGTTACTAAGTGACAGTTCCAACTGAAACGCAACTGAAACACAATAACAAGGAATGGGAGACGCACACGCGCGCGGTGAGAAATAGAGAGACAGAGAGAGGGAGAGAGTAGAATAGGGAGATTTCCAAGGACAGGTATGCCAATAGGGAGAGAAGGGAAGATAGTACATAGTAGTAGAGGTTATGGGAAAGCGAGGGAGAGTAAACAAGAGAAAATGTGTGGGAGGGAAGATACACTTAATGGAAGAAGAGATAGAGAACAAATGACAGAATGGTAAAGATATGGCAGTCAGAGAGGTGGGAAGCAGAGCGAGAGAGAGAGAGAGAGAGAGAGAGAGAGAGAGAGAGAGAGAGAGAGAGAGAGAGAGAGAGAGAGAGAGAGAGAGAGAGAGAGAGAGAGAGAGTGAGTGTGGGTGGAAAGATAAATGTAAGGTCTGGGGTCAGACTGAGGCAGTGGAAAACCATTGTTTGAGTTACTATTGATTGTCTGGATGGAGATGACTGGATGGAGTGTGTGTGTGTGTGTGTGTGTGTGTGTGTGTGTGTGTGTGTGTGTGTGTGTGTGTGTGTGTGTGTGTGTGTGTGTGTGTGTGTGTGTGTGTGTGTGTGTGTGTGTCTTACCTCCACCCGGTGTGGTGCGGGGTTGAAGCCACACAGGTTGCACACCTGGGTGTGACACTGCGTACAGCTATTGTAGTTGGGTGGGTCAGAGCTGCCCATGTTGAGCTCTGTTTTACACAGAGGGCAGTTCACCTTGGGCTTCTCAGGCTCTGGGGCAGGGACCTGGGCAGTAGGCTTGGACTCCTGCTGCTGTGGTTGTGGCATCTTTTGATGATGCGCAGTCGACTGTTGAGGCGGCTGTCCTTGTTGTTGCTGTGGCCCTTTTTGATGATGTGCAGGCGACGGCTGCGGGGTCGGCCCTTGACTGTGCTGCGTGGGCTGGTGCGGTTGTTGTTTTTGCGTTGGAAGGTGAGAGCCGCCCGCTTGAGGTGGGGCATGGGGACCCCCCATCCCGAATGGTTTGGCACCAGGGGGGCCCTGTTGCTGTCTGTTTTCTGGACTTGCGTTGCTGAATATGACTTTCCCTCGGGCGGGGCTGGGCTGGGTGGAGGCTGTGGTCAGAGGCTCTACATTGATGAGGGTGCTAGCCTCTTTGAGCAGCGACGCCCCGAAGCCAAACAGTTTGGTCAGGCCATCCTGAGCCGGGGGAGGGGCCTGACTCTGGGGCCGATGAGCCGGAGATGACCCGGCGCTCCGTGTCTGGTCATGCAACCGAGAGGTGGCAGGCTGGTGCATCGGGGAGCCTCGACCCAAATCGGGCTGGGATGGAGCCTTGGCCATCCCAGGGAGGGGCACAGCACCAGGATGGGGAATCCGGGGTCCGCCGGGCTGGCTGGGGCCAACCCTAGGCCCAATAGCATTACCTGGAGCTCCAGGACCTCTCTGGGAGTATGGGTCGGACCTCATCCCCTGCTGGGAGGGCCCTGTCTGGGATTGAGGCCCCCCGGGGCTTGGGTGTCTCTGCAGGCCCGGGGAGGCCTGAGGTTGAGCCTGGGGCTGGACTTTGGGCCCTGTCTGGGAGGGAGGGTACTGCTGGGGCTGGGACTGTGGAAATTGCTGGGGCTGGGACTGTGGAAATTGCTGGGGCTGGGACTGTGGAAATTGCTGGGGTTGGGACTGGGGATACTGCTGGGGATGAGTTTGGGAAAATGGCTGGGATTGGGAGTAGGGTTGTGCCTGGCTATAAGGCTGACTATGAGGAGGCTGTTGGGGCTGTGTTGGCTGGGGTTGTGGCTGGGCTTTGGGCTGGACCTGGCTGTAGGGTTGACTATGCTGTTGCTGTTGTGGCTGGGTTGCCTTGGATTGTGGCTGGACTTTGGGCTGGGTCTGTGCCGGTTGAGCTGGCTGGGGTGTGGGCTGCTGAGGCTGGACGATGGGCTTGGCTTGGTGGGACGGGGAGTGGATCTGTTGCTGGCTCTTGGAGCGAGGTGTGGTCATGTCAATACCCAGAGCCCTCTGCATCTGACAGTTCAGGCACAACCACTCCTGGACCTGCAGTGACACAGAAACACACAATTACTAAAAAGTTGCAGACAAAACCGAGACTGATTGGTGGTGGTGGTGACGGATGAGTTGTCTAGAAGAAGGTCTGTCTGTCTGTCTGTCTGTCTGTCTGTCTGTCTGTCTATCTCATCCTCTCACACAAATGTCAGAGTCATGCATCAGATTTCAGAGAGAGAAATAAGAGAAATAAATAAACACACACACACACACACACACACACACACACACACACACACACACACACACACACACACACACACACACACACACACACACACACACACACACACACACACACACACACACACACACACACACACACGGGATGTCATTTGGGATAGGTATCAGCTGTGTCTGTCAGTCAACCAATTTCAAGAGCAAACCGAGAGCTGGTTAGAGCTTATCACAAATGATGTGCTTGTTTTACTGCTGAGCTGTAATCAAGCAGTTACAGAGAAAGCAACATTAGCCTGTGGAGTGTGGACCAACTGATTGCTGAGATGAAACCATAAACCGACACACACATGCAGGACGCGCACACACACACACACACACACACACACACACACACACACACACACACACACACACACACACACACACACACACACACACACACACACACACACACACACACACACACACACGTGTGTGAAAGCGCATGCTCAGTAATACGGCATCTAACGATAAGAAACGTCACCCTTCCTCTCCTCTTCCTCTCCTTGTCTCTCCCTCCCTCCTCCAGATGAGATGTGATGATAGTCCCTCATGAGCAGACCTTGCATCTCTGCCTAATATTCCCATTAATAGAACACACACACACACACACACACACACACACACACACACACACACACACACACACACACACACACACACACACACACACACACACACACACACACACACACACACACACACACACACACACACACACACACAAAAAAGGTGCCGACCCCCCATATAGAACTGTATCAAACTGTGCTTTGATCTACTTTGGTCCTACATTCACTCTACAGCTCTGCATCCATGCGGGATCCACACGTAAAAATACTCAGCGTTAACTCTGATGGCCCCGTAAAATAACATTTTTACACTCTCAGCCAACAACCTGTACTTCATCATACGCTGAATAGCGAAACTAGCAAATCTGCTATTTCCGCAATAAATAAATGAAAACAAATCCTTGAAAATGCTGATTTGTTTTCTATTTGCCCAAAATTCCAGGGTTAATATGGTTAATACTACACAGGATTCTTGCTGTGCATATGGCAGCAAAACATAACCCACCAAGCTAGCTTGTTAGCATAAACTGTGCAATTCTATTCTGCCATTCTGTCTCCGACAGCAGACACTTCTTCACAACCTCCCTGTCACATACCAAGGTGGCGAGACAAAATAACACACACACACACACACACACACACACACACACACACACACACACACCCACACACGTATGCTCACCCATCGCCTGTGTCACGCGAGGTGCTCGCACACTGGTCCTTGGAAACCGTTTCGGGATGATGTGGGAAACGGGGGGAAGGAATATGGAGCAATGTCTGTGTCGGTCACGTACCCCAACTAAGCATTTCCTCCTCTGCCCGGACGCCGTCCCATCATGCTTTGCTGTCCTAACGTTCCCTAGCTTGACAGAATTACTGATCCCGCTTTCTGTTATGTCAGCGCCTGCTGCTGCTGCTACTGCTGCTTACAGCCTGACATCTCCTCTGCTCTCCTCCTGTCCCTCCCTCCCTGCTTCCATTCCTTTGTAGCCTTCCCACTCCTCACTATATCTGCTGCTCTCCATTTCTCTATCCCCCTCTCCCATATGTGGGTCGCTTGAGCAGGCGAGAAAGGAGGGAGATTTGAAAGTATAATATCCCGGTTCAGGCTCCGCCCAACTCTGTCCTGCCATGATCACTAATGAGAGACACACAGAGAGGGGGGGGACCCACTTTTCTCTCGACACACAGAGACCAAATGAGAGATAACAAGAGGGATGGGAGGAAAAGAGGGCAGGGTTCAGCTATGGTGAGGAAGGATGTATGGGAGAGAGAGAGGGAAGGGAGGGAATTGAGGAAAGGGAAAGAGGGAGGGAGGCAGTGAGTCTGAGGCAAAGAGAAGGATGGATGGATGGATAGTTTATTAATTAAACGGACAAGGACTGAACAGGGAGAGGGATCAGTAAATGAGGGATGGATAGAGAGAGAGAGAGACGGATGGAGACAGTGAATGAGGGATGGAGGGAGGGGGGGGGAGAGGGAGACAGGCAATGATGGACAGAGAGAGAGTGAATGAAGGATGGATACAGAGAGAGTGAATGAGGGATGGATAGAGTGAGAGTGAGAGGTGGTTGGAGAGATTGAATAAGGGATGGATGGAGGGAGTGAGTGATGGATGGATGGACGGACAGACAGACAGAGAGACGGAGAGAGATGGATGGAGAGAGGGAGTGAAAGATGGATGGACAGAGAGACAGAGGGATGGATGGATTGAAAAGGAGGGGCTGTCGTTAATATGCTGGCAACTCATCACACGGCACACGCGAATATGGCAAAATGGCATCTTGCGAGTTCAAATCCCACCCTCCAGGGAAAATCTTGGTTCAGGAATGCAAATGAGAAATGCAGCTCTTCTTCCCCAGCTACAGTCAAAGTGCCCTTGAGCCAGGCACTTAAACATATACCTGCTCAGAAGCCTGCAGTGGATGTGTTGTGAATGTGTGTGCTGTAGAAATGGAAGTGAAGCAGGGCTGTATATGGAGAAATAAAAAGTTTTTCATATAGTCCTGTTTTAGAAGAGGCAAAGAGGCCAATACACACCCCTTTTTGAATTTTATTCTCTACTGAGTCAGACAGTGCAATACGTAAATAGTTTAAGGGAAATGGCAGAGAAGGATCTACTGGCATTTGACCCTGAAGTCAGCAGGGGTGTATGTCACGGGGGTGACAATTTACGTTTCTGCTGGTACTGTAGGTGCTCGTACTGTGTTTGGGAATTTAATTTATTTTATAGGTGAAGGTGGAAGAGAGTAAACTATGCTCTACAACTGCATTAACACTGGACACAATTAAATTGCAGGAAACACATCACTGTTGCATTCACACCGGTAGTCTCTCGAGGCCAGACTGTTGACTCACAGAATTTTCAAATGCTTCCGTCATACAGTCATACAGCAGCAGAATCGTTGAAAATGATCCCCTCCACTTTCATTTCGTCTTTGCAGTCACTTAACTTTGTCCTACTGTAAATCAAAAGAGTCGAAGCATATATAGCTCGCTGCTTAGCAGAAATGGAAATTCTAAAATATATTTTGTGAGCGATAATTACAAACAGATGGCAGCTTCCTTTCTCTGCTTTCAGGAGGTGTAGTTCCAGACTCTATATAGCATTCAGAGATTGTGGAATAGTTGTCTTGGCTACGCGAGACTACAAAGGACGTGATATTTTAGCTTGAAGTGATATTTCCCCCACACACCCACTAGCTGACTGTCACTCTGTTTGCTTCAGCAAAATCATGTGAGGTTTTTCATGTTAAGCGAATCACGCTTTTCACGCTGCACCAGCCAAAAGAGAATTTATTCTTGCTTCTTTACTTTGACTCAACATTGAATCGCGTAGCTTAAAAATATATGTGATCTCTTGAGTATAAAAATGTACCATTTTTACACTCGTCTTTACACTCTCACCACTTAAAGGGATATTTCACTTTCAAAAAGTGAAAGTTTAAGTTTTAAATTGAAAAAACACGGCCCCCTCAGGCATTAGGAGGGCAGGATGAGTCACTAGAACCAAGGACGGGTGTTTTTGATGAATCTAACATGGTTAAAATGAAGTTTGAAGTTACAATGGGTTTGTATAGGAAGGGGCGTGTCTGATAAAATGAATATGAAATATCTAAATAATGAATCAAGCAACTTAAAAACTGTCTGGGGGGTTCAAAAAGGCCTGAGTAGATGATAAAATGACCAAAAGGTTTTTTGAAAGTGAAATATCCCTTTAAGCCCTAATGCAAGTCGTCTGGCTTTCACTTTTACTTTATGACTTTCGACTTCATGAGAATCGACCTACCGTCTGGTTGTCATAGGGGCGTGTCGCATAATTCCTAATTCACATCCGGTACACGGGTTGGTTAAACAACTAAAGGAAATAAGCAAGGGATAATTGATGGCAAGCCGGTCAGTGTTGAGAAATAAATCCAGACAGGGTGATGAAATCCTGACGCGGAGTGTAGAGATTTAATCACCCTGAATCCCGCTTATTACACGGCTACTTAATACATTAATAAATTGACCCAAAAGTAAGAACAAGGTACCTTGCAAGTATTTCATTGCAAGGTTAATGAAAGTATTTCATTAATTTATGCCAGGTGCGGCCGTCCGTTCAGTGCAACACGGTCGCCTCGGAAAACAACAGGAAGTGTTGATCAATTAGAATACATTTTCGGTTACTGCATTGTCTATTTCTCGCTTCAATGTTTTCAAAAACATTCTTGAGAGCAACGTTTAGCTGTCAATGTCATTGTGCGTTTGTTTACATGGCTGAAATGTTGGATACGGCACAAAATCAAGCAGCGCAGCAGGTGCCCTGAGCCTTTGATCAGACAGCGGTCTGTTATTGAGCTCAGCGGTCATTATCCAGAAATAACACACCGCTGAATTCAGTGATTGACCAATCAGAATCAAGCATTCAACCAAGCCGTGTAATAACAGGAAGTAAATTTGTCTGGAGGGGAGCTTTAACCACCAGGATTTCAACTGACTCCAAATGTTCCTCCTCCACCAACCAGATAGGTCAGCATGTACTGAGCTGGGTGCGTACGTTTCTCTGCTTCGTTTTGAGGCAAGTTGCAAAAAGGAAATTACCTCCACTGAATAATCAGTGGACTGAATAATAACATTGGAGATCCGAATGTAGCTCTAATAGAGGTGGAAAGACCTGGATGGTGTCATCTCAACTACTGGTACAGATCTTGGTTATGAGGTTTACCCACACACGCACACACTCATCTCAACTACTGGTATAGATCTTAGTTATGTGGTTTACCCACACACACAAAGCGCGCACACGCGCGCGCGCGCACACACACACACACACACACACACACACACACACACACACACACACACACACACACACACACACACACACACACACACACACACACACACACACACACACACACACACACACACACACACACACACACACACACACACACACACACACACACACACACACACCCTTAAGATTTTAAGGATTTCCAACATATTATACATCAAGAAATTTGCTTTCATCTCACGCTTACCCTAGGAAGCTAAGCTCCCATCAAACCTGCAAGCCTCTCTCTTAATAATCAGTCACTCCATATGCACTCATACACATTCTCTCTTTCTGTCTCTCTACCTCTCTCTCATGGATGTGCCAAAACACAAAAAAAAACAGATTTCAAGACCTTAAGTATAGTACATACTGTAGGCTATACCTTTGATACAGTATTACTATTTACCTCATCTCTCTGTACCCTATTTCTGTCACACATACACACAGAGAGAGAGAGAGAGAGAGAGAGAGAGAGAGAGAGAGGAAAGAGAGAGAGAGACCACCCTTCATAACAGTGCTATTGCAGGAAAAGAAAAAAAGAAAACACAACTCAAGCAACAAACCTTGATAAGATGGGATATTTCCTGTGACTGTTGCACACGAAGGGTAACATGGATACAAAAGCACACACAAACACACATACACACACGTCACCAGGTCACCAGGTCACCAGCTGTCATTATAAAATATTAATGTCACAGGTCTGAGAATGCTACTACTGGTGAAGAGAGAGGTCACTCTGTTGGCCACACTGATCACCTACAGTATAAGAGATACAAACATTACAAACTGCAATACAACACTATTTGAATGTGTGCGTGTGCGTGTGCGTGTGCGTGTGCGCGTGCGCGTGCGCGTGCGTGTGTAGATAGATGTTAACCACATGGACCCTAGTATCATTATTCTGAAGTAGAGTTCTCAAATTCTGCCCAAACCCGACCCTACCCGACCCAACGTTTTCGGGCCGGGACGAAAATGAACGCTAATTAGTCGGGCTGGGCAGAGCCGAGCCGTGCCGAGCCTTGGGTTCCATGAAAAAAAAAAGTATATAATATAATTTTCTTTTTGTTGTCTCCGCCAGGCCGAAAGGCATGGCGAGAGAGTATGTTTTACCCCCTGTCCGTCCGTCCGTCCGTCCGTCCGTCCGTCCGTCCGTCCGTCCGTCCGTCCGTCCGTCCGTCCGTGTGTCCGTGTGTCCGTCATTCGATCTGTCTGTGTACAGCTAATCTCCGGCACTGTTGGCTTGCTCGCAGCCAAACTGTGCACACACAGTCCCTGGATACCAGAGCAGAACCTCTGCCCCAAATTTCTCACAGGGGCCTGTTATAGCGCCACCAGGAGGCCGATTTGTGCAAAACATATTTTTTGACAGTACTCCTACAGATTTTGTCCAAAAATCCCACAAATCGGTACACAGTATCTCTATAGTCATTAAACGAAACGGGTCTTTCAGATTTCTCATATTCCATCCTGATTGGCTAAAAATGCCTTCCAAAGTTTGCAGGAGTGCACCGTTTTGAACAAAATGCCTCAAATCATGAACACAGCATGCAATTTCCTTGAAATTTTGCACGCTCATTTCCATTAGGCCAAGGAAGAACTAACATTTGAAAAATTTCAAATCAGCCTCATGGTGGCGCTATAACAGGCCGATTCGTGTTTTTACCTATAAGTGCACCGATCTGTGTAAAACTTTGTATGCACACTCCCTATAGGTCAAGGAAAAACCTTTGACCTGCCTTTTTCACATCTGCCTTTTATAGCGCCACCAGGAGGCCGACTTGTGTAAAACACATTTTTTTATACTACTCCTTCCAATTTTATCCAAATTTCACGCAAATCGGTACACATGATCTCTATAGTCATGTGATCACGACGGATGTGTTTGATTTTTCATATTCCATACTGATTGGCTAAGATTGACATCTAAAGTTTGCATTATTGGCTTGTTTTGAACAAAATTCTGCAAATCATGAACGCACCGTCCAATTGCGCTCAAACTTTGCTCGCACATTCACACTATGTTGAGGAACAAATGCCAACCTTTTAACATTGGCCTGTTATAGCGCCACCAACAGGTCTAATTTAGCGAAACACATGTTTTTAACAAAAGTTCTCAAATCATGAATGCAGTCAGTGTCCGATTGTCGTGCAAGGCCTAAGAAGAAATGGCACCCTTTTCACGTTGGCCTATTATAGCGCCACCAGGAAGCCACAATAGCCTACCTGACCTGGCGGAGACCTGTGCTCCGAGGAGCACTTTTTCTAGTTTGTTATTTTTTTCGGGTTTTCGGGCCTAACATTATGGTAATTGTTCGGGCCGGTCCAGTTAGGGCCAGGCATTAATTTTCAGGGCCGTTGAGAACTCTATTCTGGAGTGAAAATTCAGCGAAAATAGCAGATCTACAAGCTTACCGACCTGTTACATCGGCTGTTTTGCAAAGACCTTCGGGAAAGTACTCAACCCCAGTACTTGAGTCAAAGTAAAAAGCTAAAGGCAACTGAAACCTACATTTTATTAGGCCAGTTCTTACACTTCTGGAGATCTTGTGTGCAGTGGTTTCCAACC
>NC_139947.1:39083907-39113268 GCF_963454915.1 Gymnoscopelus microlampas | reverse complement strand
AATCCTCCCCTTGTGTTTGTGTGCGTGTGTGAGAGAGAGAGAGAGAGAGAGAGAGAGAGAAAGAGAGAGAGGGAGAGATCAGAGGGACTGCTGTTGATGCAGGATAGACTAGCAGTTCCACGGGCTCTGTCCCTGTCCTCACAGAACCCCTGAGAATTGACTGATCCAGGATCACCTTAAAATCCTCCCACTAGCCTTGCCCTCTTCAGGTCACGACACAACTAATAGTCAATACAAGTAGGCCTAGAAGGCATTTGAAGGCAGACTAACGGCTGAACTATCTAATGACATGGTGTTCCATGTGGAAAATAGCAGATCTACAAACTCACAACGCGTTGCATCGCATAGTTGATCAATATTTTGTCACAAATCACATTGTTCTTGTGAAACAATTCAACTCATGTAGAAAATCAATAACAACATGCTCCCGGACAGTATCCAGAATATGTTTCAGAAAAGACAAACAAAGTAAAATCTCAGAGGCACATGCATCTATTCAAAAGCAAAAAAACTGAACAAATGCTAAACAAAGATGTATAACATTTGCTGGAGTAAATTGATAACCTTGATAAAGATGTGAAATTGAGCAGCTCATTAAACAAATTCCAAAAATGACTTGAAACAAGATGATAGATAATTATAAAAAAAACATAAAAGGAATGTGCCTTCTGTATGATTAACTTATTTATTATAGCATACAATATTGTACAGTACAGCAAACACGTACATGTAAAGTGTCTTGTCCTTGCACTTTGTTTCTTGTGTTTTTTTGTGTTGGTGATCTGCAGCCTACCACGTTGCAAATTGTGGACAGTTATGTTTTATAATGAAGATTTCTGTGTTTCCCTTGCACAAAAGGGGAATGAATAACAACAAAAACGATATAAACAAATATCGGTATTGGTATTTGAGACATTTCTCCTATTACACAACAGTATGCATGCATGTCAAGCAGTTGGACTGTCGTACATACTGTTGCTCCTGGCCATGGTTCCTTTAGCAACATTTTAGCTCAAATAGTTCTGCTGTTTGGGATGTCCTGAGCATGCAACTGGATAGCTGAGACTTGGATATTTTGTTATCCAATCAAAAACTTTGGGGGAATCGACGTTCTGTGACGGTTCATGCAAATAATATAAACTCCTCAAGTATTCCAGATTTTTTTTTAAATGTTGGCCGTACAATTCTTATATCCAGGGTAGGTTTTACTGAACATAAATGATCTTGTGTGCAGGGAGGCCCTTCTCTGCGGTTTAAGCCTGTATGGAGCCTCAGTGTAGCTCTGCTGGTCTGTTCTCATGGTTAATGCAGGGACCTGAGAGACAGAGGAAAAAGAGAGAGAGAGAGAGAGAGAGAGAGAGAGAGAGAGAGAGAGAATCCTCTGCTCCTTTCTTCCCTCTCCTCCCGCACCCACGCCTCCTCAACCCTCCCATGTAGTGGATGAGTCCTCCTCCACCAGACATACCGTATATCCACATCCCCCTTTAAACACACCCTGAACCGAGAGAACGAGAGAACGAGAGAGAGAGACAGAGAGAGAAAGAGAGAGAGAGAGAGAGAGATGATGTGTAAAAGTGAGAAGGGATCTGTCACTCATTAGTCTATTAATTTACCACTTAGCAGTTAAACCAGGTAGGTTATACAACCTACATACATCCTATATTCATATGGTGGCCATTTTGTTCTTACATTTATCCCATGATGCCCTGCGAGAGAGAGAGAGAGAGAGAGAGAGAGAGAGAGACTTCCCTCAGCCGATCTTGCTTCCCTCATCATTGACACGCAACCCTCCCCCCTTCTCCCATTCATCGTATCACAGAATATCTCTGAAGAAAGAGATGGACAATGTTGAAAAGAGAAAAAGATAGAGGAATGGAATAAACAAGAAGGAGAAAAGAGGAAAGGATATGCTACTGTAAGTTTACACACTCTCACTCTCTCTCTCACACACACACACACACACACACACACACACACACACACACACACACGCGCGCGCGCACGCGCGCGCATGCATGCTAAGTTTTCTCTCTCTCTCTCTCTCTCTCTCTCTCTCTCTCTCATAATAATAATATTAATAATAATAATAATAGTAATAATAATAATAATGCATTTTATTTGTATTGCACTTTTAATTCCAAAAGAATCCCAGAGTGCTGCAGAATTAAAAAACAGCAGCATAATAATCAAACAAAAAAAGATCTGCTAGAGTGCTACAGGGTTACATGGTACAGTGGTACAGGGTTAAATCCCCAAAATAGTAAAGCTAACATTAAACTGTCAAAGAGGAGTGGCAGCCAGTGAGCGCCAGCGTTCCCTCTCCCCCCTCCGCAGGTGCAACTAATTACACCTTTTAAGCAACAATGATGAAATGAACACAACTTCTCGCCCTCCCTCCATCTTGCTCTCCATGTCAAGGCTTTTCTCCCTCTATCTCTATCTGTCTCTCCATCTCTTTGTGTCCTGTGCAGAACAAGCCTGGGCAACAGCCCATACCATGTTAGGGATGGGGCACACCCACACACACTGGGCACATCGCCCTATGACTCTTCCGCTGGGCTATATTAAGCAATAATCCTGAACTGGCTGTACAATGACCTTAACAATCATTATGCATAATCTGCTCTACCATGGCTGATTCAAGCCCTATATGCTGTCTGACAAATAACAAAAATAGCTGATCTACAAGCTCACAACACGTTAGGTTGTAAAGCTGCTATTTATTTATTTTTGGCTAATTCTGAAATAGAATAAGTAATTTAAATATTTTTGTAAAATTTTAAATTGTGATATTATTAAACATAAATAGGAAACATCAGATGGTCTACAGTACATTTTCCAAAAGGAAATACATGTATTCAGTCTGACCAGAAGCAGGGATAAAACATACAGTGTAGCCCCCACGATATGGCAATAAAAATGAATGACCAGAGGAGGACAATATAGAAAGCAGAGGCATGGATTCCCTCCCCAATCTGAACTCTCTATTTAACAACGAGGATGTGAGCTGGTACCATGGAGCTGAGCTTAAATTCATTTACATTTCCCCTGCTTGGACACCAGTTAAATGACTAACACCACAGTACACACTATACTGAGTACAGATTAAAAAAAATGCATGAAAATCTCTTTCAACTCAACTCGGTTGTTGGTTTGGAAGCGTTGCATTTTTAGCTTGGAAGAAACGCTTTGGGGGCTTTCAGAGCTCAAGCTCATTGCTGACAGTACGCCCTGCATTGAAACGTTGAGATGCAACGCATCCATGGTTTGCAGAAAGCAGGAACGTTGTTTCTCTGGTGACTGGCTTTGTGCAGCTATAGTAAGCTGTTGGCCAGGGTAAGAGTATCCGAAACAGAGAAATATACACAGGCATTTAAGGCCAGGCCTATACTGTAGCCCAAAATGCTACAGTACACGTGTTTGTTTAACTCTGGCCTCTATTTTTATCCCAGCGCAAGTCAGTGTTATTCCCCAGTGCATGCGATCTGACAATTCTATTGGGCACAAACGAGTAGTTTGTGCCTGCGGCCAGCTTGGCAATTTCCTGGTCAACAATAAGCACATTAAATGTGCTTATTGTGTGTATGTGTCAAGGTGGGCAGGGCATCGCAATAGAAGGAGTGTCATTCAAAAACAGCTGTGCAAGTTTTATATCAAATAATGCGTTTTTGCCCTGTCAGATTTGCCAACTTTATTAATGCACCCATTAACCACCGAAACTCTATATACGTTGTTCACGTTGTATGTACTTGGTCCCCTCCTTTTTTCCCTCTTCACCAAATATCTTCGTGGAAATTAGCCAATCTACAAGCTCACAACACATTGCAACACAACGTGTTGTGAGCTTGAAGATCAGTGAACGTTTGCATATGATAACACGCCCAGAATAGGGATGCTAGGATAAGTAGGGTTCATGTGGTTACCATAGGGGCTTCTAAGGCAGTGGTTCTCAAAGTGGGGTCCACAGACCCCCAGGGGTCCTTGAGGGGACAAAGCAGAGCAATCACACTTGCACTGTGTAGATTTCAGAAATGCTGTTAGACACGAGAGTCACGTGAGGCACGAAGCAAGATGGCCGCACGGCACTGAGCGCTGACAAACTTTCCTCTTTTTATATATATTTTTCGACTCATAGACTACTTTTTTTCCACAATTTTTTCAACGTTGATACAATTTAAGATCTAAACTTCACCATTATGGATGGACAATCCGACCCTTTCGCTTCCTCGCCTTACAAACAACAAGAGCCGGGCGACGGACTGAGGGCTAACATGCTAACGGGGGATATAGCCACGCTAATCAAACAAACAATTGAATCGCAGATGGGAACCTGGCAAGGACTAGTAGCTTCCATCGTGAAAGATGCAATTGGCCAAGCTATGGTCCCCATACAGAAAGGTTTGGCAGATAATGGCGATATGCTTAAGTCCCTGAAAGGGCAACTAGTGGTCCACGCTGAAAAGTTTGACACGATGTCCAACCGATTAGATAGCCTGCAAGCTGACGTACGCACGGGCGAGGGAATCAATGATTCCTGCCTTGCTGAATTGATTAGGGTCCAGAAGAAGCTGAACGAGCTGGAGGATCGGGCCAGAATTAATAATGTCAGATTGGTCGGTTTGCCGACTGGTGCTGAAGGAGATGATCCGAGGGGTTACCTCCAGAAGATGTTACCCAAATGGATTCCAACCATGAAGAGCTTGCGTAATGCGGTGGTGACCGTCGACAAGGCACATAGAATCTTCTCCAACAAGAAATCAGGACCGAAAACGATGATCTTCAGGCTTCTACACTTCCCCGACCGACAGGCGATCCTGGAGGGAGCACGGAAAGCCAAGCCGACTCTACCTGGGGGAGCCAAATTGCTGTTTTTTGCCGATTACAGCCCTGGTACGACGAAAGACCGCCGCGCGTTCAAAGAAATACGCACCAAATTGTGGCAAAAAGGCATCGAGTCGTATCTCATCTACCCGGCCATTCTTAAAGTCAACTACAAGGGCAGGAAAATGTCTTTTAACACGGCGGAGGAAGCGAGAGACGCCTTGGATCCAGCGGCGATGGAGGGCGAGACGATGGAGGAGGAGGCTGCGGAGATCGACAACGAGAACGACAACAACGATGCGTAATGGAGATGGGTGAGCTGTGGAGTGGGCAGAAATGGACAAGCGACTGCACTGGGGGTTTAATTTTTTGATTTTTTGAAACATTTATATGCATATAAGCTTGTTTGTTTTATTTTATTTTTTTGTTTTGAAGAAAACCAAGGCACCTTAGAAAGTATTTTACAGTCCATATAGTATATTGTGTTCAGGGCATTGCATATGATAAGACTATACGAGGTAAATAGTCGTCTGTATATTTTTTATTTATATATTTTTTATTTATTTTATTTTTAAAATGCAATGTTCATTATTTTTTTGCGGTGGACTACTAAACTTGGAAGAGAGGTGTATGTTTAGGTTGAGTTTTAACTGCGCCACGGTAGCCGAAAGGCTCCGTGCTCCAATGTTTTTTCTTTGTTTTTTCTCTCTTTTCTTTTCTCTTCTCCGTTCGTTTTACTGGAGCCGCGGTGAGAGTGACGCCACCCTTTGGTGTGATGGTCTTTTCGGTCACATAGTTAATAAGTATGTATCAACGAATACGTATGTTTGAGTTGTGTTTACCTAGGATTATGTAGGTTATTTTTCTATCATTTATTTTGTATCTGTGGGTAAGGTTTCATCATTGTATTAATAATGGGGGGGGGGGGGGGCAGACAGTGTTCAGTGACAGACGTTGCTAAGTGTTTCTCACTGATGTTACAAAGTCAGGGGAGGGGGGTGGGGGGAAGTAAGGGAGCGAGGGGGAGGGAGGGGGGGGCGAGTGGGAGGGAGGGGGGGGCGAGGGGGGAGGGGGCGGGCAGAGGGAGGGGGGTGGGGGGAAGGACTCCTCGAAGTTCCACTAACAAATCACAACAAATCCAAGGCAAGGTTAATGACATGGGAAGGTTAGAGTCCTTTAATGTATTATCTTTTAATGTCAGAGGTCTAAACACACCACAAAAACGCTCTAAGGTCCTAGATTACTTACGAAGGAAGAAAATTGACATTGCTCTTTTGCAGGAAACGCATCTTAAACTTGAAGACACCCCCAGAGTTCAAAATAAGTTCTATAAATCAGTTGTGGCCTCATCAGATGGTACACGTACTAAAGGAGTGATGATATTGTCAAGGCGCAACATAAATATTACCGTTGATAAGATAGGCGCAGACAGGAAGGGACGTTTGGCATTCTGCTGTACATCCATTCAGGGCAAAAAAGTTGCATTTGTTAGCATTTATGCACCAACCGTTTTTGAAGCTGACTTTTTCCCCTCAATCACTGCAGAACTTCTAAAGTTAAATGATTATCAGCTATATATCGGCTCAGATATGAATGCTGTATTTGATAGCAAAACAGACAAATCCTCTTTATCTATGGCATCTGTTCAGGACTCTGCATCCAAAGCATTAAGTTGTTTTGTTAAAGATCTCCACCTGGTGGATGTATGGAGAGTGCACAACCCCTTTGAGAAGGACTACACCTATTTCTCCCCTAGGCATAAAAGTTTCAGTAGAATTGATTACATCTTAATTTCCTCTGGCTTGCTGTCCACTGTACATTCAGTAGAATTTTTACCCAGGCTTCTGTCGGATCACAGCCCGGTGATATCTTCATTTGACTACGGAAATATTAAAAATAAGGCTTCGAGATGGAGGTTTAACTGCACTCTGTTGAAAAATGAAGAATTTATTACTCAATTGAGGACGAAACTGGCTGAGTTTATTTCTATAAACAAAGACAGTGTTGCGGATATGACTGTAGTCTGGGCCACGGTTAAAGGGTTTATTAGAAATAATGCAATATGGTTTAGTTCCCATCTACATAAAAC
Organism: Gymnoscopelus microlampas; assembly: GCF_963454915.1. Lineage (NCBI taxonomy): Eukaryota > Metazoa > Chordata > Actinopteri > Myctophiformes > Myctophidae > Gymnoscopelus > Gymnoscopelus microlampas. The sequence continues at coordinate 39,106,358 of NC_139947.1, read as the reverse complement.
CAGACTGCAAGATATTTCCCGGTTGGAAAAACAATGTAAGGAGTTAGAAGACACGCTTGAAAGGAACTACACCATGTCTATAGAAAACGAGCTTAAAGCCAAACAAGCAGAATTAAATGATTTATTAAGACGCAGGGCAGAATACATGATTCACATAACTAAACACAAGTACTACGCAGAGGGCAGCAGGCCTAGCCATTTACTGGCATTAACACTTAAACGACAAGAAGCTAAGAGGGCTATACCAGCTATTAAATGTGTTAAAAGAGGTGTGGTATCATCAACAGAAGAAATAAATGAGACTTTTAAAGATTTTTTTAAAAACCTATATACAGGGGGTGGTGTCCCATCAGAGGAGGACTTTACAGAGTTTTTTGAAGGACTGGACTTGCCTAGTTTAACATCAGAGGAGACAGAGAAATTGGATGCGCCTATTTCATTAGGGGAATTACTTAAAGCTGTGCAAGATACTAACAAGGGCCGTTCACCTGGTATAGATGGTATCCCAGTGGAGCTGTATTTAGCAATTTGGGAGGTTGTTGGTCCTATATGGTTGGAAACTTTGAACTATGCAATTGAAAAGGGTTTTTTTCATAGAGACCTGAACACAGCTCTGATTACAGTTATTCCAAAACCCGGAAAGGATCCCCTGGAGTGTGCAAATTATAGACCAATTTCATTGATAAATGCAGACCTAAAAATATTTTCTAAAGTTCTGGCCAGCAGGCTTGAGACGGTCATTGGGAAAATAATTAGTCCTGATCAAACTGGATTTATTAAAGGCCGTCTCGCCGCTGACAATATTCGTAGACTCCTCCACATTCTGAGTGCAACAGGCAAGATTCCTCCTGCATGTGGCCTACTGTTTATTGATTTCGAAAAAGCTTTCGATCGCTTGGAGTTTCCCTATATATGGAAGGTATTAGAAAAATTCAAATTTGGAAACCATTTTATCAATATGATTCGAACTTTGTATGCTACTCCATCAGCTAGGGTCAATGTTGGAGGAGGCCTCTCGGAACTGTTTGATATAAAACGTGGGGTTAGGCAAGGGGATCCGATTTCGCCACTCATTTTTAATTTATCCATCGAGCCATTGGCGCAATTGATTAGGAGCTGTGTTCGGATCTCTCCTATTACGGTGGGCACGACATCACATTCCGTCTCGATGTATGCTGATGACGCATTGATATATATGGCGGATGTGCAGAGATCACTCCCGGTTGTGTTGGAAATATTGGAGAATTTTGGGTACTTTTCAGGTTGTAAGGTTAATTTATCAAAAACTGCATTAATGCTTGTGAATGTGGACCAATGTGACGTGACCATTCCTCCCCAGATTATTGTTACTGATGAAGTGTCTTATTTGGGTATCAAAATTAGTGTTTCTCTAGCGGCTATAGCTAAAACAAATTTTTCATTAGTTTCTACAAAAATAGAAGACGATATCAGTAGATGGAAACATCTGCCATCGTCAGTACCAGCGCGTATAGCGGTGGTTAAGATGAATATCTTACCACGCATCAACTTCATCAGCTCAATGGTCCCGTTGGCACCACCAGCGGGATATTGGAAAAAGCTGGATACCTCATTAAGAAAATACATTTGGAATGGTAAAAAGCCGAGCATAAAATGGTCTGTGCTTCAATACAGAAAGTCTGATGGGGGATGGGCATGTCCTAATTTCAAACTGTATCACTGGTCATTTGTATTAAGAAGTCTCAATGTCATGATGGAGGATGTTATTACTTCTTCATGGAAAGAATTGGAGTGTGACTTATTAGCCCCTGTACAATTGAAGGATTTCCTCCTGATGGGTATTTCTACCAGAAAATGTAATCTATACTATGGACCGATTTTTTCATATTTGTTACAGGTGTTTAGAACAGTAGAGAGATTCATAGGATTTAAAAGTAAATGGTGTAAAGCAGCTCCGATATGGAATAACAACCACATTTTGTCTGGGGGGAGACCACTGGTTAACAGAAATTGGGAGGAGAAGGGCATTAGGACTCTCCAAGATATTAATGGTTCGGTTAACATTCTAGATTTTCAAGATATAGTCTCAAAATATGGTGTAGATAGGCATTCTCTATTCTTTTATTTCAAAGTGAGATCCGTTTGTAGGGCCAATAGGGTTCCCTGGGGCACTGAGTTAAAAGACCATCCCATTCTTAGCTGGTTCCAGAGAGCTCCTAAACGAATAGTGTCATATTTGTATGATCAATTAAATTCTCAAAAATATACAACCTCAGCAGGGATGAAAGCCTGGAATTGTGATATAACAGATTTAGGGCTAGAATTGGACTGGGATGCTATTTGGGACAACGTAGCTGGTGCATCAAAAAATCCAAATCATCAGTATATACATCTTAAGTTCTGTCACAGAGCATATGTAACGCCCAGAATCAGGCACCGAATGGGACTGGCACCTGACCCGTATTGCACATTCTGTGCCCCGGGAACCTTGGGCTCTTTTGTACACATGGTATGGGAATGTCCGGGGATTATGGAGTTTTGGGGGAATGTGTTGGGGACTTTATCAGAATTAATGCGAGTACAACTGCCAATGGATCCATTTGTACATCTTTTGAATGATGACTCTAAACTGTCTCTTACTGTAAAGGCACGCAAAGTATGGCTAGCAGGACTTACAGCAGCCAAAAAGATTATTGTCCAACGCTGGAAACCTCCTCATGACTTATCCAAAACACACTGGCTAAGGAGCTTTTTGGACATTGCCTATCTAGAACTGTCATCGGCCAGGATTAATCATGCCAAACAGGGCACAATCGATCTGTGGACAAATCTGATATCTGATCTGAAAGATCTATTGACTCGATAATGCTGGAGTTGTGTTGTGTGAATATGTGGAAGGAGGGTGGGGTGGGAAGGGATGGGGGAATGAAGAGGGGGTAAAGGGAGAGGGGTGGGGGATAATGATGTTATTTATGATTATTGTTTTATTGAAATGCATATTTGTTTGTTTGTAAAATGTAAAATCAATAAAAATTGAATAACAAAAAAAGAAATGCTGTTAGACACAAACAAACACAAACAAGCCATTAAAAGGAAAACACCTGCCCACAGGAGAATTAGCTAATCGCGCAAAAGGAAAACAATGAAGACAAAGTTCAACAGAGCTGATGCTTTGGAGACATTCTGAGAAGCAGGTATAGACAAGCATTTCCAGGAATCATTATTGATCTGAGAGATACATGGAAAAAATGGATTCATACTAAGCGATGTACACAGTAAACAGTATCGGGTGCCAGTGACTGTGTGTGTGTGTGTGTGTGTGTGTTTGTCACTAGCCTTGATAATCATACCGTTACCGCCACAATGACTCACTGTAGGTATTTCTCTGCCAATGCCTTTATAAACATGATGCTGCTCCCACACACACACACACACACACACACACACACACACACACACACACACACACACACACACACACACACACACACACACACACACACACACACACACACACACACACACACACAGTCAGATGCAAAGCCCGCTTGCAAATGTATACATAACATGCAAACACTCACCACAAACACACAGATACCAGTTAATACAGTGACCTTTATCATGGGAAATGTGGTTTCCATGGCAACAGCCATGTACACTTGTCAAGGTGTGAGGTGCGTTTAGGGACAAGTGTGACGGGAGGAACCATTACAGTGACGATGACGCGCAGGAGAACACGAGGGAAGGAAACCGGAGGAAAGGAGAGGCGAGAGATAGAAGCAGAGGATGCTCATGTGGAAAGTATGCACCTCTGCATGGACACACACTGTCAATGTGTGCATCCACCCGTTACAGAGAACGGGAGAAAGAGAGAGTGTGTGTGTGTGTGTGTGTGTGTGTGTGTGTGTGTGTGTGTGTGTGTGTGTGTGTGTGTGTGTGTGTGTGTGTGTGTGTGTGAGTTGTGGGAGGATGTTGAATATGCCTCCATTTGTGTTCATGTTTAGAAGTATGGGTATGTTCTGTGTGTGTATGGGTGAGTGTGTCATTTGTTCACGTGCATATCTGCATGTGTGCGTGCGCACTTGTGTGTATGCGTGCGTGCGTGCGTGCGTGCGTGCGTGCGTGCGTGCGTGCGTGCGTGCGTGCGTGCGTGCGTGCGTGCGTGCGTGCAGCCAGATGATTCTAAATGGGATTTCTGCTGCTTGGTGGCAGTTTGTGTTGACGTCAGGGATTTTGATTCAACGCTTGCCAACACACACACACACACACACACACACACACACACACACACACTCACACACACACACACACACGACTGAGTCTTCTTAACATCACAGAGAGAGGGAGAGAGAGAGAGAGAGAGAGAGAGAGAGAGAGAGGGGGGGGGGGGACAGGAGAAAGGGACAGAAAACAATAATGAGAGACTGACAAAATGGAAGATGAGACAGTAGAAGACAAATTGTGACAGAGAATGTGTGTTTGACAGAGAGAGAGACAGATAGAGAATGAGAGGTTGGGGAAAAAGGAGGGAGGGGTGGGAAGAGGAGGGAGACAGAGAATGATTAAAGGAAAGTACTGTAATGAAAGGAATTGTGTTTTTTATGGCTCCCAGAGGCGAGCCGTCTAGAAGAGGGCATGCGTGCCTCTATAGAGTGCACCTCTGAAACCACTCTCACTTCTGCTGAAAGAGGGCGCCACAAATGCGAACAGTTTGTCACACAAACTCTATTTCCCCCCGCAGCTTCCTCGTTCCCTGATGGCTGCACCCAACGACTGACCCAGCCCTGAGTAGGCAACCAGACCTGGCGGAGACCTTTTCTAGTTTATACATTCATGCAATGAGTCTAAACTGAACTTAGCCTACACAGGTTTTAAACAGTTTTAAAGTGTATTGTATAACTGTACCTCTGTACTCTTTGCAAACTGTTAATAAAGTAATCTTATCTGGAAGGGAGAAAAAAAATTGAAACTACCTGAATGCGAGTATGGTAGGCCATTTCTGCATGTTGACCCAGGTAATAGCTTTGCAATGTAATAGACCATTGTAACGGGAAAATCAGGCAAAACATTATTTTAGGTTTCACTTTCACATGGCTGAAAAAACACTTTTGCTCATAAGCTATGGTATTATACCACAGTGTATCCAATTATACTGTACTGTATAGTGTATAATTTGTATTAAGTGTATTTTTTGAAGTACAGCATATTCTTTTTCCAGAGTTAACCAAAAACAATTTCACCACAGAACTACTTTCCAAAAACAAAAGTGAGTTGTTTCTGGATCCTTCCATAAGGTCTGGAATGCCAGCTGCAGAACACAGCCAGACAATAGAAGGCTGACGAGCAAACATTAGCTACTGTAATTATAATGATTATAGGTGTCATCTCTCCCGTCATCATTATCACCTCCATTTACACTAATCACTAAATCCTCTCATTCATGTCACCTTGGTCAAATCAATCATTGCAGCACATCTGTTATTTTTTGGTGTCCGCCAGGCCGGAGAGCCGAAGGCCGAAGATATTTTCACTCCTGTCCGTTCGAGTGTCCGTCAGTCAGTCAGTCAGTCCGTCAGTCAGTCAGTGTGTCTGTGACCGAGCAGAAACTTTGCATGCACATTTTTCAAATTTGCCTAATAGTGGTGCTATAAAAGAGCACATTTAGGCCTATAACTCTGGAACTGTAGGTCATACAGTCAAAAACTTTCCCCACTATTTCAGGCATTGTGGGCTTTGAGCTCAGGTGGGGTACATATCCACAACTAATCTTATTTGGCACTTCTGCTCATGAACTAAAGGCAAAGATCGCCATCTTCTGCCTCTAGGAAGACTAGATCAACGTATGTGGATGTGAGACCACTTGGCAACAAGGAAGCTGTTCTCGCTAACTGTTCCTACAGAAAATGTATTATTATTGTACAGTATTGTACAGCAATCATGAGCGGCAGGCTGTGAGCACATGACCTACCGTATATTACTCAAATGGAGTAGCTCAGTGGCCACAGGCTATGTACTGTATGCTGATGTTTACTCATTAAATTTATAATTGTTCTGGTACTTATTGTCGTTATGATGCAGTATATGATGACATACAGTATGAGCAACATTCCAGTGTCATGTTATTTTAATGCCACAGTTACTGTAAGAATGTTTACTGATGCCAAGGTTAGCTCTACTACAGTACACAGTGAGAGTTTGTGTGTGTTTATGTGTGTGTTGTGTACGTATGTACGTGTTTGCTGTATCACTGTATCTTGTTTACACACAGGTGTGTGTGTGTGTGTGTGTGTGTGTGTGTGTGTGTGTGTGTGTGTGTGTGTGTGTGTGTGCGTGCGTGCGTGCGTGCGTGCGTGGGTAGGTTGGTGCACTGCGTGCTTGCGTGTTTGGTGTATTTGCGTATGTGTGAAGATGATGTTTAATTAGCCATGATGAGAGACTGAAATAGGCAGAATGTGAAATGGACTGGAATGTTCTCCGTATCAAGTGTCACTACGGTGAAAATATGTAGGCTACTGATGTCATTCTGTCAAACCTTTCTCTCTGTCTCTCTCCGTCTCTCTCTCAGTTTCTCTCTCTCTCTCACACGCACACACACACACACACAAACACACACACGGCAACAGTGGTGAACGATAAATCTATAGTTATAGAGTTGGGACAACTGATGTTGGAGAGGCAGAGAGCCACGCCAGTCAATCTATGTACAGTAAACCCAATCAAATTAACTCAGAAGCCTTTGTGCTTTTCGCCTTGCCACGCACCTGTTACGAAGCTCCAGCGAAGACCTCAGCCCAATGTATTTTTCTTTCATTCACAGTTTTAATTCATTCGGCCAGCCCCTCAGTGGCATTGCCTCCCCATCGCCTCCTCCCAGGCTCCCATCGCACATAATCCTTCCTCCTCCCTCCTTCAACATCAGACTCCAGCCGCCAGTGAGCGAGGTCACACCCAGCACAGGGTATTCATTTCTTTTCAATATTCATTTTCCATATTTCATTGAATTCCCCTTAAACCATGCGCCGTATATACGTATCGGTCATTACATCTGCTGCTATTTTTACTGCCTTGTTCCACTGCTATTTTAACCACACACATTATGCACATACAGTATGTCATGCAACTTATGTTTCGCACTGCCATGTTTATCCAGCTCTGATTCGTTTTTCTGTTTGTTTGTTTGTTTGTTTGTTTCTCTATATCTTTCCATGTTTCTTTAAACTACAATGATGGAGCTTATACGACTAAGAATTTCACCCACTTTACAGTAGATGCCCTTGCTGCAAGCCAAATTGAGCTCTCTAACCCTTTTTCCTTCATCCAGTCTATCCGTCTTGCCTTCCTGTCTGTCCGCCCGTCTGTCTGCGTTGCAGACAAGGTCAGTGTTCTCACCTCTCTCTCTGTCACCCTGACACTAAAGCCTCATCTACGCTTTGGGAACAAAAAGCCTATGAAAGATTGTTGGCCGCCAGAACTGTTACAAGAAGGTTTTCAACAACATTTCGCTGCTTGCACTTGTATAATTTAGTGACGATAAAACCTTGTTTCTTGATTTCATCAGCGACAGTGCATTTTGTTATTATACTGTAGCGACCAATCGCCAAGCCCAACTGAGATTCATCAAAACATTTCATTACAGTAACATTTTCATTAAAACAAATTAATTAAAACATTTCTTTAAAAGTTTCATTAAAACAACTAGCCTAGTAGTAAACTACTAGAGTAACTAGATTATAGCAGTAAACCAGCATTGTCACCATGGCCACCGTTTTGCTTTCGTTTCAGCCATCTGCCACTGATCCACGACATTTAAGACATTGTCTGTGAGCTTACAGCAATCAGCAGGTATGCGCCAAATGTCTAAAATTGTCTGCTTACAATGGATGGAGAGACAGAAGGAGGTGAAGAGAAGGAGATGCACAGGGTTAGGGTGAAGGCAAAGATGCATAAAGAGAGGGCTGGATGGATGGACTGACGGATGGAGAGAGCTGGTTGAATAGTTCTGTTTTTGTTAAGTGCTAATGACACAAGAACTGGATGAATGGACAGACAGATGGATGGATAGATGGTGTTAGCAGACTCTCTATTGCAAGGATGGAAATACGGAGGGAAACAAGAAAGGGAGAAAGAGGTAGAAAGAGAGCGAGAAGGACATCTGGTGAGACGTCTGGTGAGAGGTCAGTAGAAGTTGTAGTAGTACACCTACAGTGATTGAGTGAGTAATGACTGAGTGAATGATTGAGTGTATGAGAGAGAATGATAGAGAGGGAGGGGGTCAGGGAGGGAGAGGAAGCAAATAAGGATGCTAGTACTGTCCAGATTGAATTCCACTGCGGCAAACACAGAACATTCCAGAACACGGCAGACAAGCTCTGGAATTCTAAACTCTAAACTGTGTGAAAGTTCTGAAGTTCTTCAGAAACCCACAATGCGTCTGAGCTGACTGACATTTCCTGTCAAAAACCTTCAGACTGTGAAAATGTCTAAATGCAAGACCTGAAGGTCAGCGCTGGGGACATAGATGCCCCCTGGGCACATAAATGACATAAATGCACCGACGGAGACAACTTAAAAAGTTCAGTTTCGGTTTGGGTTTCGGTCCATGGCGGAGGTGTGCAGTCTCAAGCGAACTGAACCGAAACTGAACTTTTTAAGTCGTCTCCGGTAGGTCAGTAGGTCCTGATAACACCCAGATGAATGGTCTGATAAATTGCGGGTAGGTCAGTATCTCGCCCATTCATGCATTGATAACATCCGAATGGGGTGTCAAACATACATTACTATATCTGTACACATGGCCAAGTTCTTTGCTCAAGGGCACTTCCACAAGATGAGGGAAGGGAAAGAACATTTCTTACTTACTTAACAGATATATTTTTTTAAACTTGTCCAGGATTTTCAACTAGCACCCCTCCAACACATCCCAGACACAAATCAGCTTTGTTAAAGAGATGGCCAAAACCTGTTGGGAACGATTCCCGTTGGGAATGATGCCCGTTGGAAATGCCCTCCGGTTAAGCAATTACCGTTGGACCCATTGTCAGAGTACCCATTGTAGCTGTTGTAGTACCCATTGTACCCGTTGTCAGATTACTTACGCGTTGCGATGCGTTGTGAGCTTGTACTGTAGATCTGCTATTTTCAGCAAGTCCCCCCCAGAATATGAATACTATGGTTTAGTGGTTAAAAAGTAGATCTGTGTGCCCCAGTGCCGTTCTGTTTTGTGCGAAGGTACCCAGAGATTCTTTGCAGACATACGGTAGGCCTATATTGCATTGTTATCTAACTTGTAAGACAAATTGAGGCAGTGTAAATATGATATGATGTTGAATGTAACTGATCTCCTGCCTATCTGGCCAACACTGCAGCAGTAGAGTACATTCACACTTAATCACATTACTAAATGCTAGCCTAAGCAGTAAGTACACATGAAGGCTTATTTATTTTAATGAAACATTTAACAACAGTTGAGTAAGGGCTGATGTTAATCTGCACGGATAAAAGTGAAACAAATGGTGTGAACGTGTGTGTGTGTTTGTGTGTGTGTGTGTGTGTGTGTGTGTGTGTGTGTGTGTGTGTGTGTGTGTGTGTGTGTGTGTGTGTGTGTGTGTGTGTGTGTGTGTGTGTGTGTGTGTGTGTGTGTGTGTGTGTGTGTGTGCGTGTGTGCGTGTGTGTGCGCGCGCTGTCTTTCTCCTCCCTGGCTACACTATGCTGACCTAACTAAATGTTGAACAGTAAGTACACAGGAAGGGTTATTTGTTTCAATAAAATTAAGACACAGTGCATTAACAGTGGAGTAAAACAGCCATGTATCTGCAATGCTCATGAAAACCTTACATGCACATTCATATAGACATGGCATGATTACGTGCACACCCATGCACATGTACACAGTGTATACAGCTTGTACAGTAGATTCAACACACAGCCTAAGCCAGGCAGGTGCAACGAATGGAGACAGCAGCACAGAAGGACTGAAGAAGCTGCAACTGCAGAATTCTCCAGAAACTAATTAATCCGCTGTGCATACACATCACAAGCACGGACACACACACACACACACACACACACACACACACACACACACACACACACACACACACACACACACACACACACACACACACACACACACACACACACACACACCACTCCATTAGCAGCCCTGTGTGCACGCTGGGTCTAAAATTAGTACGCAGTCTGTTGAACAACACAGAGGCTGCAGGAGAGAGGAGCCATGCTGCCAAAGGCTTACATGACAAATGACTCTCTGACAATGAGGATACACAGCCATACAGTCCATAGAAGGGGAAGATATAAGATATGAATGCTGCTTAATTTATACTTGGTTGTATGCCGGTGTCATGCACCGCAAATAGCAGATAGCGCGCCACAACGTGGCTAGGGGCACTGTGTTAGACAGTGCCCCTAGAGGCCCACAAGCCAACATCACAATACGTCCAATACCCATAGGTAAACATCCAGGTTAAAGGTTAATAGTATGAAGTTATTTTAAATTATTTTGCAGACAACAATCTATCGTGCAGTGGAAGGCCAGCTATACAATAGTTTCCTGCGCATACTTGCATACATCGCACAAAAAAACTCAAATCAATACTCTGTCAATTATGCAATTAGACCAAGTGACTCACTCTTCAGTCATCACAATTTGATGTGGTTTAATCATGTCAATCTTAGTGTATAATACCACTGCAAAGAGACAGTGTGTAACTGTTAGCAGTGTTTGTTTGCACAGTGTTCTCAGTTAGTTGGCCTCATTCTGATCGTCGCCTCCGCTAACTGGTACAGAGGAAGAGCAGACGCAATAGAGAGATATGCACTGCGTGGGCGTTCAATAAGCCTCATCCATATTCATAATCACTGCAACATGCATGGCATATATCCTTTTAAGGTAGTAGACTGTCAACACTGGTAGACATCACACGCTTAAACACGAAATTAAAAAAGACAGGAGGTTGAAGGGATATAGTCCAATAGTCACTAAGCCATTTTGACATGAAATGTTATTTCAAAACTGTTTGTCAGAATGTCGTTTTGCGTGTATTCATTATCATTACTTCAACGCCCCTCCCGTTTGTATGCGAGAGCTGGCAAGAACTTCTGGGAACTCCGATTACTTCAACGGTAACAGCAAGTTACAGTATCTATAAACTATTTTGTATTAAAAAGGTGACTTATATTCACTGTCTGCAGAATATTTCAGAAAAATTATAGTAGTACTAGTTGCAACAGTTTAATTAGCGCAGATTTTTTAAATCCAGATTCCTATCATATTAATGTTTACGCCACTTTTAGTGTTTATTTAAATGTAATTTCAAATCTTGTGCAGACAGCTAGCTGCCATTGACGTTGGCCTGTGGTGTAATTATAGAAATTACGAAATTCACATCACAGCATAACAGATAGTTCAGATAGCAGATAGCATAACAGTGCACACATAGACTGTGATTACTGCCCACGCATGATATAATCATCATGATGAGATCACATGTAGGCTAACGGTATCTAGCCCATGTTTCCTAAATGCCAGGCTTCATGTACAGTATGAAATCCACTGAAAATAATCTCTCTCTATTACTTCTCCTGGGTTTGATAATTGGTGTCAAGCCATGTGCATAAGTCCCCTAAACGCTGTGTGATATAAACGTAATGAGACACTAATAAGGTTTGTAGCCCAGTACGTTTTATTAGATTACCAAGAAAGACAGTACATGGACAGGGATTATTAGATATAATGGAGTTTTAATCCGTGATTTGAGAAACGAGGTACAGTAATTGTTGTGGTAACAGTGACTGGATTGTATGTTTGCAGAGACAATGGCTAGAGTCCCATGAGACGGTCACAGAAAGCCTGTTACAAAGTGAGCTACTTAAGCAATGACGACTTTGAGGGCTAACTTAATGAATAAACCTTGTAAGTACGTCCAAAACCCTTACCTTACAGGAAATGGAAAAATAATATATATGTTCCACTGGATGTAGTTACTGTTTAGTAACAAGCTCTTGTTCATTATTTTCATTGGTTAAATATTTAAATATTTATAAAACCCAAATACATAAATACATACATATACGGTATACATTCTTAACCACCTTCAACCTGGTGTCCTTATTTTGGGCACGTCATATTTGTCAACATTATCCAAAATTAGCAAAAATAGTAGATCTTCATGCTCACGTGTCACATTGTGATGCGTTATGAGCTTCTAGATTGGTTACTTTTGCAACTTTTGCGGGACACTGCCATGCAATGAAATACAAAATGAAATAAAATGAAATAAAATAGGGCATCCATTTATCAAAAAAACATGAAAAAATATTAAATATGGAGATACAAGGTTTCCACCCAGCAGCGATGATACGTTACTTGAGTTATTAAGTACTTGATAACTCTAAATGTGTTTTCAGTAGCACTAACTGACTGCTTTCAGTAGAGCAGAACACATTTGGGGCCCTATCTTGCGCGCCGCCTTACCCTTTATCCCGAACTTAGTATTCATATTTTACTATTTTTTAAAAACATTTTAAAATAGTTCAACTAGCCAATCTACATCGACACGTTGTGAGCATGTAGATTGGTTATTTGAACGTTTTTGTTTTTTTTTAAATAGTAAAAATTGGCAAAGATGTTTAGGGATAAAGGGTAAGGCAAGATAGGGCCCTATGTGTTCATGACACTTGTAATGTGTTGTGACTCGTGTGCACAGTATCAGCGCTTGGTAAAGCACCTTAAATGACGTAAATGTAATCAGAGGCTAATAAGGTTTGGTGCCTGGCACTGTTTATTAGGTTACAGAAATACAGAGAGGACATTGATTATTATCAGATATGATCAAATTAATAAGAGTGAAGGGAGTCATGCAAGACTGGAGTCTTACTTGAACTGGGGTCCTCACGTCAGTGAGTGCACTAACTGGCTAGTCCACCAGGCCCGAAGGTTTGGTGCTTTGGTGCAGATGTACAGAGTGTGTGTGTGTGTGTGTGTGTGTGTGTGTGTGTGTGTGTGTGTGTGTGTGTGTGTGTGTGTGTGTGTGTGTGTGTGTGTGTGTGCACATGCATCTAGAATCAGAATCAGCTTTATTGTCACATCACAGGTTTACAGAAGTAAAAAAGTGGGTGAAATTAGTTTTTGTGCAAGTTCTATCGTTTTGTTATTTCCATAGAAAAAAAGAAAGGGAAGAAGAAGGGGGAAGAGAGATCTCAAAGAAAACAAACAAATGATCAAGGCTACATATTTGCACATAGTGCCTGAGATAAGATATAAAGGTGCATGAGCATAGCGGCAGATGTATACTATACATGATATATTACTGTATAAGAGTTAGTGTGTCCGTGAGCATACAACAATTTAGAACAATTTAGGCATTTAGCAGATGCTCTTAATCCAGAGTGATTTACAGTGAGCAAGGAAAACACGAGGTAATACATTAAATGCATAGAAATAGTAATCTAGGATCATAGGTAAACCAAGAACCTATCATCTAAGCAGTATAATGTTGAAAAATCTATAATCTGTACCTAAACATACCATAGGATGCCAGGTCTACAAATGACTACATAACATGCTATCTACGGTATATTGTGGGTTATTGGTACAGATGTGACAATAACAATGACCCTCCCATAAATACACCCCTGTCAGGGTGGGCTTTCCCACCCCCTGAGTGTGATCTAAAGGCAAAATGGTCTCTGTGTGAATATGATAAATTATTGCCAAACATGCTCCTGTGCCTGTACTTTGCTATACTGTATGTTATGGTACATTATATAACCTCTGTCATCTGCCTGAGTAATTCACCTGGGACTGTAACAGTCTAACGAAATGTGGCATCTGGAGGCTGTTTATTGCATTACATACAGTGACAGAGAGGACACTGATTTGATCAGAGGAGAGTGGAAAAAACGGTGCGTGTTAATAAGAGTTCAGAATTAATAGAGACATGACGTGCATATCTGTTTGTGGCTTTGACTTTGTGTGTGGATACTGTCACACAGAAAGATGTGTTGCATTACATTATACTGTGTTACATTTACATTGAATTACAAGTTGTTACATTGCATTATGTTACAATGCGTTATGATTGGTTGCGTTACCCTATATTAGGTTAGGTTGCATTAGGTGACATTAACTTACTTACGTTACGTTACTGTACATTATGTTAGGTTACATTATGTTAGCTTGTGCTTGGTCGCGTTGCATGTTGACTTGTCAATGTTAAACTATTTTGCATTCTGTTTTTAGGGAAATCCCAGGTGGTACCTTTAATTAAATAACACCATAATGTATTACAGTACAAAGCAAGCCTGCATGAATTAAACTGAACCGTGTGTGTGTGTGTGTGTGTGTGTGTGTGTGTGTGTGTGTGTGTGTGTGTGTGTGTGTGTGTGTGTGTGTGTGTGTGTGTGTGTGCATGTGTGTGTGCGTGTGCGTGTGCGTGTTAATCTATCAGACAGTCTAGTCTAAATCCCTCAGTATGGAGCTTATCAGGCCTGCCACTTCATTAGCATCATCCGGTGTTAACCTGGAGCACACATACTGTACACACGCACACACCAACGCACAAATGCACACACGCACGCACACACACACACACACACACACACACACACACACACACACACACACACACACACACACACACACACACACACACACACACACACACACACACACACACACACACACACACACACACACACACACACACACACACACACACACACACACACACAGCTGATCACTTAAACATTTTCCACCTGGCGTTTCCTCGCCAGTCAAACTGGTGCCCTTGCCATTACGAATTCCATTCCCTAACATTGGCCCTGAATTGCATGCATCTGTATCTAAACACAACAGAGAGGGAACCACTACCGCTACCCCTCCCTTCCGGCCAGTATATGTCTGATACTTGACTCAGGTCAGACACCGTGAACCAGAGACTAAAGGCAAGGATTGACTTCTCCTTCAAAGACACGATTAACCTCTCCAACACATCCCTCTCTCCCTGACCCCGTGTGTACATCCCCAACTCCCTGACCCCTTCCGTACCTCCTACCAACCTCATTAAATCTGTTGTTTCCGCTGCAGCTTCTAACCACAGCAGGCTTACTGCATCCTTTTTTTCTTTTTGTCTTTCTTTCTTCCTTCCCTCCTTCCTCCCACACTCTTCCTTCCATTTCTCAACATCTCTCTCTTTCGCATTATTAGGTGTGGTTTGACTTAGGTATTATTAGGTATGGCAGTCTTGGTGTCCGTCTCTTAACATCACACATGAGTAGAACACACACACGCGTGCGCATGCACGGACACACTCACACACAGTGCCTTGGCAGGGTTAAGCCCTGGTAAGACACCGGAAGCATCAGCTTCCCTATTCACTTCCACTATATGGGAAATGGGGCAGAGCGCCCAGTTGCGGTACGTTGTAGGCACGTGAAACATGTGAATTCTGACACGTATAAAGTGTCAGACTTCCACCGTCAGTGGCAGCAATTTACAAGCATCTGAAACACCTACAAAGGTGACGTGAACCTTGCGTGTTACGCTTAATCCACGCCTATTTGAGATGGCTACTCAGTCTCACCACACACTGGCAGCGGAAAAAGTCGAGTTTTTCTCAACTTTGCCTCACCGCTTTTGGCTGGCTCTACCTCCTGCCACAGTGGTGAAGGTGGCGGTCACTCCTCGCCATATACGATGCATGGAACCTCACTTCTTTCTCAGAATGCTGAAGCGGCATACCGCTTGTGTGAATTTGGTGCGAATTCGGCGTGAAGTTTACCTGGAATAGCATGTGCTATTGTGTTGTATTCAGTGTAACTGCTGAAAAGAACACAGTACCACATGCAGTAGAGTTCCCTTTCTACACTTGACTGGACATAGGACACAAAACATACTCTTTCTCTCTTTCTGTCTTGACCTAGTTTATCTCTCACTTTGGTCTGTCTCTTGTGGTCACCATCACTCCCGCATAATATTCATTCATCCTCTCTCTCTCTCTCTCTCTCTCTCTCTCTCTCTCTCTCTCTCTCTCTCTCTCTCTCTCTCTCTCTCTCTCTCTCTCTCTCTCTCTCTCTCTCTCTCTCTCTCTCTCTCTCTCTCTCTCTCTCTCTCTCTCTCTCTCTCTCTCTCTCTCTCTCTCTCTCTCTCTCAACCTTCCCTACCCCTACACATCCCATCCATGCAATTGCCCCTGTATAAACACACATACACACACCCTTACCTCAGTGAGATGTGGGTTGGGGTTGAAGCCACACTGGTTGCAGACCGTGGCCTTACACTGGGTGCAGGTGTTGTAGTTGGGCACTGCAGGTGGGTTGGTCAACTCCGTGGTGGTGCAGACGGGGCAGACAAGTTTTTTGCTCGGCATGGGAGCGATCTGGGGAAGCGAGTAGGGCGAGGTGGGGGTCACCCCGCGGTCCGGTGACACGGAGGGAGAACGACCTGTCCTGGATCCACCCGAACCGGAGAAGTCCACCTGGAGGTTTCGACGTGACGCATGTTGGCCGGGGCTCTGGCCCCCAGGGCCTCCATGTGTCATGGACCCTCCCATTGGACCGTGGCTTTGGCCCAGGCCGTGCCCGGAACCTGGGCCTTGCCCAGGGCCTATACCTGAGCCGGACTGCATCTGTCTTGGGGGAGTGGGGCTCTCATGGGTGGCCAAGCGGTACGGTTCCCCGGTTCGAGAGCCCATCCCTGCTCCAATCCCTCCTCCTGTAGTCCCTCCTCCTCCTCCCATCCCTCCTCCGTAGCCACCCTGCTGCATGCCGGGCTTGGGGCTCCCCATCGGAACCCTGGGAGACAGAAAGAAAGAGGACATGTTTCAGATTTAATTTGCACTAGCCATCAGTCAAATGCTGCGAGACTGGTGACAAACATTAGATTAAAGACATTAAACATTAAACATTAAAGCTGCAATCTGGAACTATATGAAATATGATTTAATCAGTCTGTAAGGTAGATAACTTGATAAAATATAACTAGTACATCTGCAGTGGTTGAAGGTCCTGTCCCTACTCTTCAACCATGAGAAATTGAGACCCTGGGCAATGCCCTGCAAACTTTCCAGCTAATTTGCGTGAGTTTTAGACAAGAACTGACAAATGATCATGTAGAAATGTTGGAGCTGCTATGCAGCCTCAATGTTGGTTGACTATAGGGTTCAAGGTGCTTCCTTGTACTTTGCAAGTCACTCTGGTCACTCTGGAAAAGATAATACGCTAAATGCTTAAATTGTAAAGGCAAGCTTTTCAAGGCTATGGGTAAAGGATAAATGTCATGGTCTTAGCTCACGTTTATATAATTCCAAACATTAGCCATGTCCTCAGTGTTAGTTTAAAGGTAGGGTAAGTGATTTGCTTTGGTTAAAATAAGTGTTAAATAGCTCTATATTCTGATAGTACTCATTGCTATAAAGTGTTTGTTCAGTAACAGGAGTCTCCTTGTCTCTCCACCTCTTTATTAAACAGAAAATGCATTTTCGTTTCAGTTTCATTTCCAATTTTATCCAACCAGGACAGAGAACTCAATCAGGATACAGATTAAACAAGTGCAATTGGAAGTGATGACACTAAGAAATGAGCAGACAAAATTGGAACTGGAACACTACACAGATTAAGCTTAAAAATTGGTACTTTCTCCTGATTGGCTGAGATTTTGACACCTACCGGAAAATGTATTTTCTGTTTATTAGAGAGCTGGAGAGACGGGGAGACTCCTGTTACTGAACAAACACTCTATAGCAATGATTACTATCAGAATATAGTGCTTTAACCTTTTAACAAAATACTTTTTGTTTTAACCCAAAAATATCACTTACCCTACCTTTAACTCTGAAAGGCAAATATTTACCTACATAGTAAAATCCTCAGCATTAATTTTTCTTTTTGTAACTTTGAGTGTACAAATGTAACCAAATGGACTAGGATTTTAGTAAATGGCCATCCTGGGGACATACTGATGGTGACGGGAACTGTGAAGAGGACCGTCTTAGCGGCTGGAAGGATGTACAGAGACACTTGTACGGTGTAACCCGGAGGTGTATTTATTTCACCAACACAGAACAAAACATACCAAGACATTTAGCTGAATCACTCAATCCTGGTGGTGTGTAGCTTCTCACCCCCTGCTCTCTGATGAAATGGCAGCTGCCATTTATACCCAGCTGAAGCTAATCAGTCTGGACTATACCATTACTGCACCATTCACAGGGTTGTTCTAAGACATTATAAATATCTAACTAAACATAAATACATATACATAAATAGCCTTAAAACACAAGTATTCTCATGAACTACACCGGTTAAACAACAATTCCTTCACACTACAACATCATTTACCACTCACACCAGCACGTCATAACCCCCCCAGCTATCCTAATATGGTCCAGCCCAATCATGCTGAAACACACAGGCAATTGTTAGGCATTCAATCAGACCTTAACAATAAAACTTATATTGCACCTCAACCATATTGCACCTAGTCTCCATTGCACCTATAACACACCTTACACTTGCCTATCATGATTGTCAATACTTTGACTCCCCAGGTGGAACTTGTTGGCTGAGTGGCCATCTCAGTCAAACAGGAAACAAATCGAATGTATTCAACAATAAAATAATGACTGTGCAAAATACGCTGTGCAAAGTACTAAAGTGCCAATATGCTGTGCAATTAAGTAAACTCTGGGTTATCATATATGTGCCATATTTGTAACAGAGGTCCTCTCTGTTACAGGAACTTAGCCCAGTAACTGCCAATCTTATTCAATTCAGAACTGAATGCCAGCAAAAAGGCTACAGAGTGATAAACAACATTAAAACCACCTGAATGATGACTAATTCATTTGCTGCTGACTGCTGAGAGCCAGGGAGAGACCTGACAACGACCACAGGCGTCAACAAAGTGTGGCAGCATCACAAGAAAAGAAAAGTCTGAGGCAATTCACCAACACACAACCACGCATACACGCGCGCACGCACACACACACACACACACACACACACACACACACACACACACACACACACACACACACACACACACACACACACACACACACACACACACACACACACACACACACACACACACGGCTGTCAGGAAGACAACATCATACATCAAAGGCACATGAAGGCAAATACACTCACTCACACGCACGCACACACACATGCGCACACACACACTGACACAGCCATGATATACACACTTGAAAATACAAACACGCACCTGAGGGTATACTACACTGGTGCAAATCTCAGCCTGGGGACTGTAACAAATGACATGAGGCTGGCAGAGAACTGTTGTCAACAATCTAATATTCCTCTAATGTTGTTCCCTCACTTGCACCTCATCCCAATGGAGAATTTCCATTAGCAGGTTCAAAACAGATACAAATTGAGTTGAATAAAGACAAACTTCATATCGCTATCATTGATTATTACCACAGCTGCAGACATGATGCGCACACTCTCTCTCTCTCTCTCTCTCTCTCTCTCTCTCTCTCTCTCTCTCTCTCTCTCTCTCTCTCTCTCTCTCTCTCTCTCTGAAACATTAGCGTCAAGCAAACAGGGATTGTCACGCACAGTCCTGCTAATTTAGAATAATTATAATGTTAATACATCGGAACTGCCAAGTCTTGTTTTGGATGTATTATAATGTATTGGTGTTCATGATCTATACATAAAATGCTCTAATTAAGTCTTTGACAAGATTGAGGGCCAACAGGTTCGTCAAAACCACTATTTTCTTTTGGATTTTTCCCTGGATTGTTCTGGATTTGTTTCTGGATTTTGTCTCTGCCGGCCTGGCGAAGATAGTTGTTACTGTTTGGCAAATGGAGATTTTAAATAATTTTAAAAGGATAAGCTCACTCCCACGGGAAGCAATCATTTCCTATTTATAGTACACAATAAAAACGTATTTTCAATTTATTTTTAATATTTCAATACAACACAGTTCAAATGAGACAGCAATTCCTATGAAATGACTGCTGGCATCAAAAGCAAGCCCTAGACTGCTCCTGATTTGATGTTGTTTTTTTACATGCCGTTTATAGTAAAATATTAAGATTGGCAGATAACAATGACAACAAATAAATTAGTTTTCTTTAGCCCAAACTGGATATGCATAGCATTTAGGAACAGCACTCTCCACTGATGTGTAATTGCTGCCTTCAGAGTGACTTCTTATGTCTCTTAAAGGGGCTACACCATGAATTTCATTTTTTTTTAGGTTTTTAGTATTTTTTGGGCTCCCCAGTGTCTCTTGTACCCCAAAAAATATATTTTTTTAACATTCAGTCATTCATGCTCATTTCATGGATTTCCTGAATGGGCGTGTCTGAACAGGCCATTTCAGAATGGCTGTGCAAGTGATGTCACTTGCACAGATTTTGCATTGACGATGGCCAGACAGAGTTGCTCATTAGCTCCCCCCTGCCCAATAGGACGTTTTGGTATTGCAGCTGAAAAAGCTTGGAATGACAGACAGTCAGATTGTGAGAAAAAATATCTGGATGTTTTTTAGGCTTACAACCTGTTTAACACATTGACTGCCAGAGGTTTTTCTATAACAGGATCAGCCAGTGCCAGGAATTTTGACCATTCTGACTCATATTTGAGGACTCACAGAACATTTTGTGTTATGACTATAAACAAATGGAATATCTCAAAAAAAAGCTTAGAATCTCTTCTTTTTTTCTGAAAAAAAAAGTGAGTTGATAGCATGTTCCGTTCTTTAGCTAGAGGTAGTTGAATACAGCTTGGTCTTCACCAAAAACAGACCTTTTTGTTTAGATTCAGAGTTATGAGGGTTTTAGTAAAAGGACACACTTTAGATGCATAAAATGATTTCAAAAGTGTTTGACATTTATTTTGCCCCTTCATTGACATCAGTCATGTAAACAATACTTGTTTATAAAAAGACATTTAAAAAAAAATGCTTTCGATTGTACATTTATCACTGTTTCCAAAGTGCAAGCTTATTTCAGCTCATTTCAAACAACATTATTCACTGTAATTTTTTTTTCAAAGTGTTTTTTCCCCCAAATAATAAATAATAATTCAAAGTTCAAAGTGCAACATCAATACATTCATCGAGAGCTTCCTTTTCCAAACTTTTTGCCCACACAAGTCAAAATCTCAAGCCACACCTGTATTCATAGCAGCAAATAGCAGATCTACTAGCTTTTACTGAGCTTTTAGATCAGCTTTTTTTTTTCTTTTATGCCATTTATCATGATTTGTGAAAATAAATAAATAAATAAAAATAAGTCTGTCTGTCTGTCAGTCAGGCTTCAGACTGTGACCCCCCCAAAATAATCATATTTGAACTGGGGACCTCATTTTGTTTGAAAATAGCAGATCTAGGCCTACAAGCCAGCCCTTTGTTTCTCTCTCTCTCTCTCTCTCGTTCCCAACCCGAGATCGCAACCCGCAGGTTGAACACCCTCTTCTAGTGGCCACGTGGGACACATTGTTGCCAGGTTGTGAGAGAGAAATAAGCAACCAGGTCTATGAAAACAAGCCCAAAACAAACGAGAGATGTGGTTGCCTCGCTATCATTACTTTGAAAAAAATAAAGAAAAACTCAGTCAGTCGCCATGAATCCTCCAAGTGTGTGTAGTTGTCCATGATCGCTATGTTTCTGTGTGTGTGTGTGTGTGTGTGTGTGTGTGTGTGTGTGTGTGTGTGTGTGTGTGTGTGTGTGTGTGCGCGCGCGCGCGTCCACCTCGCTACAGGCTGCTCGCAGCCTCGCGTATACACACGAGTTACGTCTGGAGTTTTATGGATAAATCCGTTCGCCGTGATCGGTGCGGAGCCCAGGGACCCCCTGGCCTGGGACCCCCTGGACTTGTAGGGTGTGTGTGTGTGTGTGTGTGTAGTTGGCCATCGCTGAAAAACAAGTAACCTCGCATCACCAGTCTTTCCTTGGAGGAAAAAACAAAAGGCGACCGTCCATGGAGTTTATTTTTTATATGGACATCCCACCGTTTGCCAACTTTGCCATGATCCCACCGTGTTTCAGAAAACTGCTAAAGGTAGGCTGAGGTTATTTTTCACTGGAGGTGGACCCTCCAGTGGGGGGGTCCCTGGGCGGTTGGAGGTTTTGTGTGTGTGTGTGTGTGTGTGTGTGTGTGTGTGTGTGTGTGTGTGTGTGTGTGTGTGTGTGTGTGTGTGTGTGTGTGTGTGTGTGGGGAGGTGCGGATCGTTCGGACCCTCGGACCCCCAGGTGGCCAGGGGGTCCCTGGCCGTGGACTGGGGGTCCCCGCCTGGGGGTTGGAGGTTGTGTGTGTGTGTGTGGAGGTTGTGTGTGTGTACGCTCTGAACCAGGGCTATGTGTGTGTGTGTGGGAGGGGGGGTTGCGGTCGGAGCGTGTTGTTTTTTTGGAGAAAAAAGAGGCGACAGGCTTGTGCTTGTGTATCGATCGGGGACCCCCCAGGGGGTCCCTGGCC